>NC_082714.1:157461724-157746724 GCF_030144855.1 Hypanus sabinus | reverse complement strand
TCTGTTAGTGTCTCGACCCCTCAACTTGGAGCCAATGGCCAGTCGGGTCCAAAGCAGCACAGGCTCGTGAGGGTTTCTCCAGCGTTTTGTGTGTTGCTCTGGATGTTCATCATCTGCAGAATCTCTTGTGTTTAAATATTCATGCTGCTCTTTAACTAATCTAATATTCTGTCCTGTTTTGTTTTTTGTTTGGCTCAGCTTAAAGATCATGTTTGGAAGCTGTTTTCTGCTGGGCCCCATCTGACATTCACAGTTTGCCTGTTACTCTCTCAGACCTCAGGGCAACGTTGCAAGTTCACTCTGCTAAGAGGAGCTCTGCACTCAGTTTTCCTCATGGTTAAATTAATTTTTTTTGTATTATTAATGACACTTGTATGCACCAACAGAATCCACTGTACAGCTGATCCATGTCACAGCGAACAGCGGCAACGACTGAACCCAGATGTAGAGGAATGGCAGACTCCCACGTGGAAATGGAAACAAGAGAACATCGGAGGTACAACCGAGCAACACTGTGGGACAAATCATTCTGAGCACAAAGGACCCCGTGATGAGCGCTAAATGGGGATTCCGCTGTGAATAATCGTAGAATGCGGAAAACCCATGGCCATCACAATTAGCTTGACAAGATTAAACAGGCACAAGGAATTAATGACTACACAAGGAATAAGCCAACAACGTAGGTGTAAATACAGGTGCTCGAGGAACCTAGAAGCTCAACATTCTTATGGATCATTGCAGAGGCCCTCAGGGTGCATGACAACCCATGGTTTTTATAAACACCAGTGGTAGAGTCATAGAAAGCTACAGCACATATACAGGACTTTCAGCCCATTTAGACTGTGCCAAACCATTTAAGCTGTCTAGGACCATAGCCCTCCATACGCGTACCATCTATGTACCTATCCAAACTTCTCTCAAACAGTGAAATCCACCACATTCACCGCATGTGCAGGCAGCTCATTTCACACTCTCTCCACCCTCTGAGTGAAGAAGGTTCCCTCGTGTTCCCCTTAAACATTTCACCTTTCTCCCTTAACCCATGATCTCTAGTTGTAGTCCCACCCAACTTCAGTGGAAAAGCATGCTTGCATTTACCCTATCTATACCCCTCAGAATTTTGTACACCTCTATCAAATCTCCTTTCAATCTACTACATTCTAGGGAATGAAGTTCTAATCTATTCAATCTTTCCTCTAGTCCTGGCAACATCCTTGTAAATTTTCCCTGTAGTCCTTCAATCTTATTTACATTTTTCTTGTAGGTAGGTGACCAAGACAAAAGAAACAATCTAAGTTCAGCCATCTCTCCAACGAGGGCCTGCTTTATCTTTCACTAGTTCTACGAAAACAATCTGCTGCCATATTTGAGGGGCTGCAACCCTTCCTCACTAACTAGGTTATGCTCCAGCTTCAGCCCGGAGTGGTAGAGTTTCTCAGGAACTGACCAATCTTTCTGCACGTTGGTGAGCTAAGACAGCTCCTGTAAACATGGGCAAAGCCAGCCCAGTACGTCCAGCACAGCTTGCGGCAAAGCTCCTGCAGAATGGTATTTCAAAGTTCAAAGTACATTTATTGTCAAAGTCTCTATGCAGTATCGAAGCCTGAGATTCATCTTCTGCACAGACAGCCATGAAACAAAGAAAGAAAACCACGGAACCTGTTCAAATAAAAACATCAGATACCCAGAGCACAAAAAAGAGAACAAATTGTGCAAACAGCAAAGAAAAATGAACGAGAAACACAGAAAATATAACACCAAACCACAAAACCGTCGAACCAGTCCAGGCATATTCAGTTCAACTCAGCTGAGTTAGATCTAGCTCTGCTCCAGAGCCAATCTGCCCTAATCAAAATCACCCAAAATAGCAACAAAAAAGGAGTGACCAGAAACCAGAAACACATCATAACGTGAACTACAGAGTCCAGTCCACAAACCGCAGGGATTCAACCCTGCCCAAGGCACAGGACTCAGGCACCATTGAGTGAGAGGGAAAGAGAGAGAGTGACCGTTTGAACGCAAGGACCTTCCTCCGAGAACAGCGAATGAGAGGAAGAGAGAGACCTTCGTAAGCAGACACCCCAATCTGGGAGCAGCAAGGGAGAGAGAGACCAATCAAACACAGGGACCCTTCTCTGGGAGGTTGCAGATGAAAGGAAGAGAGAGAGAGAGAGAGACTGGTCATCCATGGATAGATGGTGTTGAACACCTGCTTGCCTTCCGCTCACATCCTTGATGATTTCAAGGGCTTAATTAGGAAAGGGAAAAAAGATTCTGAGAGAAAGCTGGCAGGGAACATACAAACTGACTGTAAAAGCTTTTATGGATACGTGAAAAGAAAAAGATTGGTCAAGACAAATGTAGGTCCTTTACAGTCAGAAACAGATGAATTGATCATAGGGAACAAAGATATGGCAGACCAATTGAATAACTACTTCGGTTCTGTCTTCACTAAGGAATACATAAATAATCTTCAGGAAATAGTAAGGGACCGAGGGTCTAGTGAGATGGAGGAACTGAGGGAAATACATGTTAGTAGGGAAGTGGTGTTAAGTAAATTGAAGGGATTAAAGGCAGATAAATCCCTAGGGCCAGATGGTCTGCATCCCAGAGTGCTTAAGGAAGTAGCCCAAGAAATAGTGGATGCATTAGTGATAATTTTTCAAAACTCCTTAGATTCTGGATTAGTTCCTGAGGATTGGAGGGTGGCTAATGTAACCCCACTTTTTAAAAAAGGAAGGAGAGAGAAACCGGGGGATTATAGACCAGTTAGTCTGACATCGGTGGTGGGGAAAATGCTAGAGTCGGTTATCAAAGATGTGATAATAGCACATTTGGAAAGAGGTGAAATCATTGGACAAAGTCAGCAAGGATTTGTGAAAGGAAAATCATGTCTGACGAATCTTATAGAATTTTTTTGAAGATGTAACTAGTAGAGTGGATAGGGGAGAGCCAGTGGATGTGGTATATTTAGATTTTCAAAAGGCTTTTAACAAGGTCCCACACAGGAGATTAGTGTGAAAACTTAAAGCACACGGAATTGGGGGTATGGTATTGATGTGGATAGAGAATTGGTTGGCAGACAGGAAGCAAAGAGTGGGAGTAAATGGGACCTTTTCAGAACGGCAAACAGTGACTAGTGGGGTACCGCCAGGCTCAGTGCTGGGACCCCAGTTGTTTACAATATATATTAATGATTTAGATGAGGGAATTAAATGCAGCATCTCCAAGTTTGCGGATGACACAAAGCTGGGCGGCGGTGTTAGCTGTGAGGAGGATGCTAAGAGGATGCAGGGTAACTTGGATAGGTTAGGTGAGTGGGCAAATTCATGGCAGATGCAATTTAATGTGGATAAATGTGAGGTTATCCACTTTGGTTGCAAGAACAGGAAAACAGATTATCATCTGAATGGTGGCCGATTAGGAAAAGGGGAGTTGCAATGAGACCTGAGTGTCATCGTACACCAGTCATTGAAGGTGGGCATGCAGGTACAGCAGGCGGTGAAAAAGACCAATGGTATGTTGGCATTCATAGCAAAAGGATTCGAGTACAGGAGCAGGGAGGCTCTACTGCAGTTGTACAAGGCCTTGGTGAGACCACACCTAGAGTATTGTGTGCAGTTTTGGTCCCCTAATCTGAGGAAAGACATTCTTGCCATAGAAGGAGTACAGAGAAGGTTCACCAGATTGATTCCTGGGATGGCAGGACTTTCATATGAAGAAAGACTGGATTGACTAGGCTTATACTCACTGGAATTTAGAAGATTGAAGGGGGGATCTTATTGAAACGTATAAAATTCTAAAGGGATTGCACAGGCTAGATGCAGGAAGATTGTTTCTGATGTTGGGGAAGTCCAGAACGAGGGGTCACAGTTTAAGGATAAAGGGGAAGCCATTTAGGACCGAGATGAGGAAAAACTTCTTCACACAGAGAGTGGTGAATCTGTGGAACTCTCTGCCACAGGAAACAGTTGAGGCTGGTTCATTGGCTATATTTAAGAGGAAGTTAGATATGGCCCTTGTGGCTAAAGGGATCAGGGGGGATGGAGAGAAAGCAGGTACAGGGTTTTGAGTTGGATGATCATACTGAATGGCGGTGCAGGCTCAAAGGGCCGAATGGCCTACTCCTGCACCTATTTTCTATGTTTCTATGTTTCAATCTTCCTCAACACTTTAATCAGTGAGATAAATGAGAAATGAAGTTAATCATGGTCTTGTGCCCCATCTCCAGGCTTCTTGGCCTCCAGAAAATGGAGTTCATCATGGGCTCGTGCCCTGTCTCCAGGCCGCGTACTCTGCTCGAAACCTCACCAAACTCCCACGGAGACAGCAAAGCACCAGGTTGCTCAATCAGCCCAAAAGCACACCACCAAACTGAAGATCACAGGCTCCAACAGCCTGTGAACCACACTTGAAAGACAAAGAAGTTAAAGAAGTAGCTATGTGAACCCTCTGAAGGATGTCGCCCTTGGTCGCGTTGTTTTCTGGCACCACCTTCCCCAACCATGTCTAATTGAAGCAGAGCCAGTACTCACCACAATGAATCTTCAACTTGCTGAAAAACTCGAACAGTCACTCATTGACCTTGCAGCCAAGTCCTTCTCTTTCCAGTGGCACAGCATGAACTGACATGTTTTGATTATTTAGAGATGCAGTGCAACAAACTGCACCGCTCGGCAACCCACCTATTAACTCGAGCCAAATCACAGGACAATTTACAATGTCCAATGAACCTACCAACCGGTCCAGGTCTGTGGGAGGAAACCAGAGCATCCAGAGGAAACCCTCGCTCTTACAGGGAGAGCGTACAAATTCCTTACAGACGGCACCGGAATTGAACTCTGAACTCCAACGCCTCGAGCTGTAATAGCAGTGCATTAACCGTGACTCTGCCTGCAGTTAAAGAGGAAGCTTAAACGAACCTCCGCTGCTTCGGACGTGACGGGCCATTGGCTCCAAGTTGAGGGGCCGAGACAATGACAGATCAGGCTGAAGCTAACGTCAACGCATTGATCAGCAATGCTGCATTCTCATTATCTTGGTCATTGCTCATCGTCCTCTGCTTCACTATCCTCCGTCTCTTCTTGTCACATTTTCTAGCCCTTCTGCCTCTCGTGTTAATCTTTGCTTCCTGTTAATTTTTTTGACAATCTGTTCTATGAAATCATTTTTGGGTATTGCACAGTTTTGACACTTTATTATGCCTTTCTCTAGATGTTGTGTCACAGTCGGTGACATGATCTTCATACAGCACCTTCCCCTGTCACTTCGCTGACGCTATATTCCTGTCAGGGAAAAAAAATCTTATAAACGCTGGACTATCTGAAATAAAAGCTGAATAAAATATACTGCAGATACTCAACAAATCAGGCAGCATCTGTGGAGATGGGGAACATAGACAATCTTTGGTTATCCATTCTTTCCAACCTCAGTGCCAATGAACCAGTCAGAGAAAACTACAGGATGTATAAAAATATATACTTTTTTATATATTTTCTTATGGACCTTGAAGGAAAGAAGTGGTATGAACATCAATTTCTCCAATTTCTGGTAATTTCTAACCCCCTTCCCCTTTACCATTCCCTCTTCTGGCTCCCTCTTACCTCTTCCCTTTGCCTCAGCTTCCCATCACTTCCCTCTGGTTCCCCTCATTCTCCCATAGTCCACTCTCCTTTCCTATCAGCTTCCTCCATTTTCAGTCCTTTCCCTCTTCCACCTATCACCTGCCAGCTTGTCATTTCATCCTCCTCCCTCACCAACCTACCTTCCCCCTCACCTGGTTTCAGCTATCACTTGCCAGTATGTACTCCTTCCCCCAGCTTCTTCTCCCCTCCTTTCCCATCCTGATGAAGGGTCTCGGCCAGAAACGTCGGTTGTTCTTTCTTCTCCGTAGATGCTGCCTGACCTGCTGAATTCCTCCAGCATTTTGTGTTTGATCCTCTGTACTTCCGACAGCAGCTCTTCCACGGAAAGCTGCTCAAATGCCCTGCAGGTCACCCTGTCAACTTATCCCTTCTGACCTTAGCGGGAACATCGTCTCCTCTCCTTGCCCTGAAGATGCACCTGCAGAGATGTGAACTTGTTCAAGGTGTCTGCTTCACAACTTCTATTGAGCCAATTGTCTGAATATGTCTGGAAGAACACAGCAAGGCAGGCAGCATCTACAGAGGGGAATAAACAGTCGACATTTTGGGTCTCCATGGATGCTGCCTGACTTGGAACAGCACAGAACATGATGTTGTGCTAACATTTTAACCCACTGTAAGATCATTCTAACCCTCCCTCCTACACGGCCCTCCATTTTTCGATCACCCACGTGTCAGTCTAAGAGTTTCTTGCTGAATTCCTCCAGCATTTTGTATGCTGCTGCTCTCGATTTCCAGCATGTTTCTGTCTGAATGTATCTGCCTTGGAGGGGTTGGATTATTATTGACACTCGTACCAAGTGAAATGCTTTTGTTTCTGATGAAGGGTCTCAGCCCGAAACACCAACTCTTATTCCACTCCACGCATGCTGCCTGATTTGCTGAGTTTCTCCAGCGTTCTGTGAGTGTTACTCTGGAGTTCCAGTATCTGCAGAATCTCTTGGGTTGAACTTTTGTTTGCAAGCTATACAGGCAGATCGTTCCATACATAATTACCTTGAAGTAGTAAAAAGAGCGAGAAACAGAATGGAGAATAGACTGTTACAGTTAAAGAAAAAGTGCAGAGCAGGCAGACAAATCAATTGCAAGGATCATGATGAGGTAGATTAAGAGATCGAGCTTGTGTTTTAGCATATGAGAGGTCCATTCAAGAACAATGGAATAGTTCAAAATTCAAAGTGAAATTTATTAGCAGAGTATTACATGTCACCACATACAACCCTGAGATTCTTTTTCCTGCAGGCATACGCAGCAAATCTATAGAATAGAAATGATAAACAGGATCAGTGAAGTATCAGGTAGAGCATAGAAGACAACAAACTGTGCAAATGCAAATTTAAGTAAATAGCAATAAATAACGAGAGCATGAAATAACACGAGTTTAAAGTGAGACCATTTGTTTTAGATGAGTGTAGTTATCCTATTTTGTTCAAGAGCCTGATGGTTGAGGGGTAGTAACTGTTCTGGAACCTGGTGGTGCAAGTCCTGAGGCTCTTGTACCTTCACCCTGATAGCAGCAGTGAGAAAAGTGCATGGCCTGGTTGGCGAGGATCTTTGATGATGGATGCTGCTTTCCTATACCAGCATTTCATGTACAGGTGCTCAATTGCTCAGAGGGTTTTACCCATGATATACTTACTGGGCTGAGTCCACTACCTTTTGTAGGATTTTCCATTCAAAGACATTGGCATTCCCATACCAGGCTGGAATGCAGCCAGTCAAAACACTTTCCACCACACATCTATAAAAGTTTGCCAAGGTTTTTGATGTCATGCTGAACCTCTGCAGACTCCTCAGGAAGTAGAGATGCTGACTTGCTTACTTTGCAATTACATATACAGTATATGACGGGTCTAATAGAGTTCCTCTGAGATAGTGACACCCAAGAATTCTCCACCTCTGATCCTCCATTGGGGACTGGCTCATGGACCTCTGGGTTCCCTCTCCTGAAGTCTACAATTAGCTCCTTGGTCTTGCTGACATTGAGTGAGAGGCTGTAGCTATGAAACCACTCAGCCAAATTTTCAATCTCTCCTGGGAGATTCTTCACTACCACAATGGAAACATCGGCAGTCTTGAGCATGGTGTAGGAGCTCCCACTGATATTGTTTGTACGTGCGCTCCAGTTTTTTCATCATTTACCTGATGGGAGAGAGAGAGAGGTGATTCAAGAAGGCGTCACCCATCACTAAGAACCCTCACCATCCCGGATATGCCCTTTCTCCTTGTTACCATCAGCGAGGAAGTACAGGAGACTGAAGACCCACATTCAACGATCAGGAAGAACTTCTTATCTATTTAATTTATTTATTGAGATACAGTGCAGAATACAGCATACTCAAAGTAGATTGTAGTGGTACAGGGGGCTATGGTCCTGGTGCAGGTCGATGGGAGTAGGCAGCTTAAGTGGTTCGGCATCGACTAGATGGGCTGAAGGGCCCGTTTCTGTGCTGTACTTTTCTATGACTCTATGATTCTAATCAGTCCTTACAACCTTTGGAGTCCTGCCGCCCAGCAATACCCTGATTTAATCCTATCCTAATCACATTGACCATTAACCTACTAACTGGTACATCTTTGGACTGTGGGAGGAAACCCACACAGTCAAGGGGAGAACGTACAAACTCCTTACAGACAGCGGTGGGAATTGCTGACACTGTAAAACTGTCTGCTACGCACCATGCCTCCCCACCCTCTGCCAACAGATTTCTGAACGGGCTATAAATCCACGAGGCTCAGATTTCATTTTAACACTATTTCTTTATCTTTGTAGTTTACAGCATCTTTTATGTCCTTGCACCGTTGAGCTGCCACCAAAACAAATTTCACATTGTGTAAGTCAGTGATGATAAACCTAATTTTGTTTCGGAAGGGAGAAGAGATAATGGCCAAGTTGGGAGGGATCTTTGATTATACTGGCTGCCTTCCCGAGCAGCGGGAGGTGTAGACAGAGTCAGTGGCTGATGTGCCTGACAGACTCGGCTGCATTCACAACCCTCTGCAATTCCTTGTCGTCTTGGCAGATCAGTTGCCATTCCAAACTGTGATGCATTCAGATAGGATGCTTCCTATTGGTGCATCTATAAATGTTATTTGTCAATGAGTGCACTAGGTGGGTTTGTAAACTCTGTTGTTCTCTTTCTTTGTTGTGCCATAGAGTGTGTGTATGTATGTGCATACATGTGTGTGAGTGTGTGTGTGTGTGTGTGTGTGTGTGTGTGTGTGTTTGTATGTGTCTATCTATGCATCTGTATCTGTGTGCATGTACCTTGTGTGTGTTGTGAATGTACCTGTCTGTCTGTCTCTGTCTGTGTGTGTGTTTCTTTCTCTGTGTCTGTGTGTGCCATGTGTGTATCTGACTCTGTGTGGTGTGTGTCCGCCTGTTTGCGTCTGTCTATGATTACTCGCATGTGTCCTCTGTGTATGTGTGTTTGCATCTATGTGTGTCTGGCTGTCTATATCTGTGTGTGTGTGTGTGTGTGTGTGTGTGTGTGTGTGTGTGTGTGTGTGCTCGCGCGCACACATCTACATGTGTCTGTCTATACAGTATCTGTGTGCAAGTGTGTGTGTGTGTGTACGAGAGTGTCTATGTGCATCTACGTGTGTCTGTCTGTCTATATGTGTGTGTGTGTGTGTGTGTGTGTGTGTCTGTCTATGTTTACGTGTGTGGGTGTGTCTATATTTGTGTTTGTGGGGGTCTATATTTGTGTTTGTGTATATGTGTGTGTCTGTCTGTCTGTCTATAATTATGTGTGTGTGTGTCTATATTTGTGTTTGTGTGTATATGTGTGTCTGTGTCAGTGCTCCCTCAGATCACATCAGCCGGAGAGTGAAAGAATCTGACAACATTGAACTTCTCCCTATGGTTGACCGCTCCTGTTGCCAGCAGAACAAAGGGCTTTATCTCATTAATCTGATTTGGGTCAGTTTTTAAATACTTTAATTCAATTATTCCATTCAAGGCCAACATGGAGAGGGCACTGGAATTGGGGGGGGGGGGGGTGCGGGCGTTGTTACGGGAATGTCAGACCAATCCTATTCTCAACTGCACTGACTGCATATCACACAGAGTTACTCTTTGATAAACCAATTTTAATTATTAACCACGAATCAGGGAAAGCTGGCAAACTCCAATTAACCCGGGATATTTACTCACACGCTGGCATATAAACACAATGATATCGGGAGCACCAGATTAAACAAAGGTCCAAGCAACACTTCCACAGAAGTGGGATTTGTATTGGGTGTGGCTCATCAGTCAGCACACTTCAGAATTAGGCTTATTGTCACCAATATATGTCATGAAATTTGCTGTATTGCGGCAGCAGTACAGCGCATTACATAAAAATTACTGTAAGTTACAACAAGAAATATATAAAATATATATACACAAGTACAAAAAGAATTCAAAGTAGTCCTGATGAAGGGTCTCAGCCCGAAACGTCAACAGCTCTTCTCCCTATCGATGCTGCCTGGCCTGCTGTGTTCCGCCAGCATTTTGTGTGTGTTGTTCTTTGAATTTCCAGCATCTGCAGATTTCCTCGTGTTTGCTCTTTAAATTCACTACTGCGAAGCCTCTGCCAGTGATGCCTACACTGAAGAAGTTTAAATCTCCTCTTCGACGGGAGTTCAGTGAAACCCTCTCTCGCTGCTCTCCATCTATAATTCCTTCGGCCCTTCAACTTTTCGATCATACTTTGACCCAGACCCACTATTACAGCCATATATCCTAGTCCTGACGAAGGGTCTCGGCCCGAAACGTCGACGGTGCTTCTCCCTATAGATGCTGCCTGGCCTGCTGTGTTCCACCAGCATTTTGTGTGCGTTGTTGTTCAAAGTAGTCAGGTAGTGTCTATGGGTTCATGGACCATGGTGGAGGGGGAAGAAGTTGTTTCTATGAGTATGTGAAGTCAGAATCCTGTACCTCCTCCCTGAGTGTAGAAATAAGAAAAAGGATATTAAGGGTTCCCAGTTACGGATGTCACATTCTTGAGGCACCAGTTATGGAAGATTTCCTCAGTGGCAGGAAAGGTCGTGCCCATGCTGGAGCTGGGTGACCCTACAGCCTCCGGCAGCCGCTTGCAATCCTATGCACTGGCGTCTCCGTACCAGACAGTGATGCAGCCAGTCAGAATGCTCTCTGCAGAAATTTGATAGAGTCTTCAGTGACATATCAAATCTCCTCCAGCTCCAACCCTCAGGGTGGCTGCGGCTCGAGAGGGGAGATCCATGGAGCCGTCTGGACACAAGCTGGGGTCTGATCAGCCCCGGCCGGGTCACCTGGAGGAGGGTGGATGATGTCGAAAGACCCGAAACACCCGATGATTCCAGGAACATCACTGATGATGTGTCCAGACATCAGTAGATGTATGCACACACAAGTACACTCATAATCATAATTTCAAGTTCCGATCCGTGCTCTAAGTTCATGTGTCTAACCAGTGAGACTCCTTGTATTAAACCGAATGCAGTTGTGCCTTCCGGCTCTCCCGTGTTTCCTAACCTTCCTCGGTCTGCTTTGCCCCGCGGACTCGTTAGATTTCTTAGTTTTCTCCCCACCTGCTGCACTGCTTACTATGCCACCCGAATCCCCGCCAAACGAGTTTAACATCCCTCCCAACTAATCTTCAGCAAGGGTCCAACTTTCCCTCTTGATCAGCAGGTCAGTTGACATGATTCAGATTATTTAGTCACTCACTGGTACCCAGTGTTGATAACTCACTGCTGGAACTGTCCACTGCCATTAGTTTAACATCAGCCTGACACCAGAACAATTTACAGAGTAGGTGCAGGAGTGGGTCATACAGCCTCTCGAGACTGTTCCGCCTTATAATAAGATTATGTCTAATCCTCGACCTCAACTTGATTTTTCCGCACGACTCTAAGCCTCTTCTTGTTTGACACTGAGTAGCCTGCTGGCTGTCAGCTGTGCCTCAGTTGTTAGCTCAGGATGGTCCCAGTCAAAAGATCTAAGCGTAGAATAAACTATTGTGCATAACTGAGTGATGAGTAACTCTCAGAGGTATTATTGTTTGACAGAAATGTTAAACTGAGAAATTATCTGGTTTCTAAGGTACACTCAGCAGCCACCTTATAGGTACACTTGTACACCAGCTTGTTAATGGCAATATCTCATCAGCCAGTCATGTGGCAGCAACTCAATGCATAAAAGTATGTGGACATGGTCAAGAGGTTCATTTGTTGCTTGGACCAAACATCAAAATGGGAACAAAATGTGATCTACATTACTTTGACTGTTGAATGATTGTTGGTGCCAGATGGGGTGATTTTAGTGATTTGGTGCCAGACAAGGTGAGTTGGTGCCTGGCGGGGTGAGTTGGTGCCAGACGGGGTGAGTTGGTGCCAGACAGGGTGGTTTGAGAATCACAGAAACTGCTGATCAGGGATTTTCATGCTCAACAGACTCTAGAGCAGGGGTTCCCAAACTGTGCTCCATGGAAGCCTTGGCTAATGGACCCCACGGCATAAAAAAGGTTGGGAATCTTGCTCTAGAGTTTGCGGAGAATGGTGTGAAAAACAAATACACATCCAGTGAGCAGCAGTTCTGTGGGTAATGAGAGAGGTCAGAGGAGAGTGGCCAGAATGGTTTAAGCTGACAGGACGGCGACAGTAACTCAAATAACCACATGTTACAACAGTGGTGTGCAGAAGAGCATCTCTGAATGCACATCATATTGAACCTTGAAGTGGATGGACGACAGCAGCAGGTGACCATGGACAAACACTCAGTGGCTCAGTATAGGAGCTACCTAATAAAGTAGTCACTGAGTGTAGATGTGAAAGATTTACGCTGTTTTGAAGAACAGAAAAGTTATCCTCGGGCTCCAAAACATCACACTTCACTTAATCGGCATATTAAAAAATCCTTTGAAACCACAAGGGACTGCAGATGTTGGAATTTAGAGCCAAAAAAAAGTTGCTGGAGGAACTCAGCTGGTCAGGCAGCATTCGGTCCCACACCGCAAGGTTCAGGAACAGTTATGACCCTACAACCATCACACTCCTGAACCAGCACGGATAATTTCACTCAAAACAACACTGAACTGATTCCACAACCTATGGACTCACTTTCTAGGACTCTAAAACTCAAGCTCTCAGTTATTTATTTATTTGTTTGTTTGTTTGTTTGTTGTATTTTTACTTTTTTCTCAGTCAAGCTGGTAAAACCTGAGGTATGGGCATAACCATGCACTCTCACTTCTCAATTGCTAGTAACTTTCAAACTGTTCTAGTGGTGTCTAGTATTGTGGTTTTCTGAAGATTTACATAAATATAATTTAATGCTATTGTATAGTGACTTTGGGATGACAACTGTTGTAGATATTACCATCAGGACCATGTATACCCTGTTCATGTTCCATAGTCCTTCAATTTTCTCTTATTATTCAGCGTATTTCTGATGTTTTATAAATTATTGATTTCTGTATGTTATGTGTGTTTGGAATGGCTATATCTATTAAGTAAGCTGTTCTTGCTTGTTTATCCTGTATTATTATATCCAAACTGTTATTATGGGCTGTCCTATCTGTAATAACATTTCAGTCGTAATATGATTTGTTGGACTCTGACAAATAAGGCATTATTGTTATTATTTTTTTCTTGTATTTGCACAGTTTGTCTTCTTTTGCACGTTGGTTGTTTGTCAGTTTTTATTTCTATTTAGTTTTTCATTGATTCTGTTTTGCTTCTTGTTCTACTGTGAATGCCTGCAAGAAAACGAATCTCAGGGTAGGGTTCAGTGACATATTCGTACTTTGATAATAAATTTGCTTTGAACTTTGATTTGTGGAGGGAAATGGACAATCTATGTTTCAGGTTGAGACCCTTCATCTGGACTGAAAGATAGAGGGTAGATATAAAGAGGTGAGTGAAGGGGTGGAGTGATAGGTGGATCCAGGTGAGGAGGGGTGTTAGGCAGATGGAGGAAGGGAGAGGGGAAATAGTGACAGAGGTTAGGAGGTGATGGGTGAAGATGAGAAAGGGCTGAGGATGAGGGAATCCGATGAGAATGGAATCAGGGGCATTGGTAAGCATAGGGACTTGTGGGAGGATTGTGTGGTTGAGATGCAGATGAGTTGGCTGGAGAAGGGGAAGAGAAGAGAGTGATAGGGGCTGGGGTGAGTGTAAGAGGAGCTGGATGAATCACTAGGAGACCGAAGTTCTCTATGTAAGTCTATGTATGTTTCCTACACTGCAAAAGGGACCAGGTTTCAAATGACCTAATAGCTGCAAAGCATTTTGGGATATTTCCATCGTGACTCATAACCTCAGCAGCTTTTATCAGCGTCAGAATTTCTTACCCTGTGTTCTTCTCCTTCCCCAGCCAACCCATCTGCTCCTCAACCACACCCTCTTCCCACAAATCCCCATTCTCACCAACTGTCCTTGACTCCACTCCCATCAGATTCCCTCATCTTCAGCCATTTCATACCAGATGCATGAGCAAGCACATTGCTGGTGGAAGCAGATCACAACAAAATATAAAGGTCTTCAGGAGAATAAATAAAGATGTTTGTTTAAGTTGTGAAAGGCCCAAATCTATAGCTTTAGCACCAGAGTGCCAGAGTTATACTGCATCAAAGCAGGCCTTTCAGCCCAGTTTATCCATGCTGACCAACATTCCCCCATCTAAGTTAGTCCCATTTTCCAGCATTTGGCCTACATCCCTCTGGACCTTTCCTATCCATGGAGTTGTTCAAATGCATTTTAAACTATGTAATTATATCCACCTGTTCCACTTTCTTTGGCAATTCGTTCCACCTACACAACACCTGCAAATAATTTGCCCCACTTATCTCCTTTACATCTTTTTCCCAGGGTAGGGAGCCCCCTAGGTGTCCGATAGTGTTAAACTTCCTAACCCTGGAGATAAAGAATTTGAATCTTAGCTACACCTCTTGTGATTGTATAACCCTTTGTAAATTCACCCCTCAACAATGGGAAATTCAATGAACAGTCTTTGACCTGACATATTAACTTTTGTTTCTCTTTCTACAAATGCTGACTGACGTGATGTGTGTTCCAACATTTTCAGCTTCATTGCACACACTAAAGCCCCACAAAGTCAGATGAAATGACAGATGTAATGGCTTGTTTTGGAATGTCACTGCTTTTTTTTCATTATAAGTATACAGTTTGGACAAGGAGCTGTGATTTGGCAGCGAGACCAGCACAGATCTGGATGGACACCTATAATGATGCAAGTACTTACTGATAAGGGATGACACAGGAAGATGCACCAAGCTGTTTCACATTTTATTGCTATGTGAAAAAAACTGCAATTTTTGGAAAAGAGTGAGATGTCTATCAGGCTTTAATAGTTCACAAAGGCACAGAATAGGCTGAATCACAATTGATGTGGATGCTGGGAGAGAGAAGTGTTTTGCATGCTAGAGTACGATTGTGTTGTAATGCAGAGGGAGGAGTGTGTTGTAATGCGGAGGGAGGAGTGTGTTGTAATGCAGAGGGTGGAGTGTGTTGTAATGTAGAGGGAGCAATGTGTTGTAATGTAGAGGGAGGAGAGTATTGTAGAGGGAGGAGTGTGTTGTAATGCAGAGGGAGGAGTGTGTTGTAATGTAGAGGGAGCAATGTGTTGTAATGTAGTGGGAGGAGAGTGTTGTAGAGGGAGGAGAGTGTTGTAGTGCAGAGGGAGGAGTGTGTTGTAATGCAGAGGGAGGAGTGTGTTGTAATGTAGAGGGAGCAATGTGTTGTAATGTAGTGGGAGGAGAGTGTTGTAGAGGGAGGAGAGTGTTGTAGTGCAGAGGGAGGAGTGTGTTGTAATGTAGAGGGAGCAATGTGTTGTAATGTAGTGGGAGGAGAGTGTTGTAGAGGGAGGAGTGTGTTGTAATGCAGAGGGAGGAGGGTGCTGTAATATAGAAGAAGGGAGCCAGATAAATTGAGAGATCAAGAGTCATCTTTTAGTATATAAGGGATCTATTCAAGAGTCTGATAACAGTGAGATAGAAGCTGTCCGTGACTCTTGTGGTATGTGCTTTCAGGCTTTTGTATCTTCTTTGCAATCTTGAAAGAGCAAATGGGTGCAGCATTCTGCGAAATACTGATGTTGGGTTGAGGGCTCAGATTGAGATTCAGATACAAACTGATTTATCGCAGGTACTTCGAAACATACAGTGAGATGTGTCATTTGCGTTCACAACTGATGCTCCCAAGGCTGAGCTGGGGGGTAGCTCACAGGTTGAACCACCCCATCTGGCGCCAATATAACAAGCTCTCAATGCTCGGCAGAATGACACAGAACACATTAGTAACAAACAACAACAGCAAAACAATCCCCATTCCTCCCTCTCTCCCATCCACCTACCCAAGCACATACAAAAAATCTCTAACCACACAACAGGTCATCTTCATTGGCCTTCAGCCTCCAGCAGACTTATGGATTCACAGACACTGGGCCCTGACTTGCCCAGGCTTTGTTTGCTTTCTCAGGTGAAGGTGAAAAGTTTTGGTATGAAGAAGAATGTTGACATAATGTACACCCAGTGGCAACTTTATTAGATACACCTCTACACCTGCTCATTAATGCAAATATCTAATCAGCCAATCATGTGGCAGCAACCCAATGCATGAAAGCATGCAGACATGGTCAAGAGGTTCAGCTGTTTTTCAGACAAAACATCAGAATGGGGAAGAAATGTGATCTAAGTGACTTTGAGCTTGGAATGATTGTTGGTGCCAGACGTTGCTAGACGTTGGTTTGAGTATCTCAGAAGCTGCTGATCTCCTGGGATTTTCACACACAACGGTCTCTGGAGTTTACAGAGAATGGTGGGAAAATCCAGTGAGCAGCAGTTCTGTGGGTGAAATCACCTTTTTAATGAGAGAGGTCAGCGGAGAACGGCTAGACTGGTTCAAGCTGACAGGAAGGTGACGGTAACTCAAATAACCAACAATGGTGTGCAGAAGAGCATCTCAGACACAGGGCATGTTGAACCTTGAAGTGGATGGGCCACAGCATTAGTAAGCCACAAAGATGCACTCAGTGGCCACTTCATTAGGTACTTCCTGGGTGCTTGTGTCTTGGCTGTTACTTTGAATCATTAACTCATATTATCCGGACATTGTCATTTTACGGATTGTGGAGGCTTGCTGTGCATCAGTTAGCAGTTGTGTTCTCTACATACAACATTGTTTACCCCTCGGATGCATTTCATTAGCTTTGAAATGTTATTAATGTGATCTTATAAATCAGATTCAGCTTTAATGTCACTAGCATACGTCATGAAATTTATTGTTTTGCAGCAGCAGTACAGTCAACATCTTCGTCATTATGTGCCACGTCGTATGACGTGGGCAATCATGGTCTTCTATCTGTCTTTAATACCTCCTTCATTCACACTGTTGCTTTTGTTCTTTTCTCTATCCATGACCATGATTGTTCTTGGCAAATGTTTCTATGGAGGTGGCTTGGCACTGTCTTCTTCTAGCAGTACAGCACAATGTATAATATTAAAAAACAAACACTTTAAAAACTAGCATGTTACTTGTATGAATAAAGTACACTCTTTATTTTTGATGTCCCTGCCTTAATAAACATTTTAAAGTATTTTTTCTTTAACATGGAGATGAGTCGTGGAGAGCGGACATGAAGGAGATGGAGTCTGGGACCAGAGGGCACAACCTCAGAATGCAAGAACAGAGATGAGGAGGAATTTTTTTTAGCCAAAGGGTGATGAATCTGTGGAATTCATTGTTACAAACGGCTGTGGAGCTGGATGAACTCAGCAGGTCGGGCAGCATCCAATGAAAGAAGGCCAAGGTATTGGGCACAACCATTGAGCACATCTACATGGAGCATTGTCATAGGAAAGCAGCATCCATCATCAGAGATTCTCACCCCCCAGATCATGCTCTCTTCTGCATCAGGTAGAAGGTACAAGAGCTTCAGGACTCGCACGACCAAGCCCAAGAACAGTTACTTTTTATATTTAAAGCAGAAGTTGATAGGCTCTGAATAAGTCAAGGCATTAAAGGATATGGGGAGAAAGCAGGAGAATGTGATTGAGAGGGACAATAAATCAGCCATGATAGACTGGCAGAGCAGACTCAATGGGCTGAATGGCCTTATTCTCCTCCTATGTTTTCTGGTCTAAATGCTGCCAGTAATATCTTGGTAAGAGAGGAATAGCCTCTTCTGTGACTGGTCTGCCTTTCCGTCAATCATGTGTATTCCCACAATTGCCTCAGGTATCAAATATTTCTGATAAAAGCCCCAAATTATTATTGCTTGCTATTGTTGCATCCAGTAGCAACAAACACGGCATTATCAAATGTTATATTTGAGCATTGTTACCTCACACATCAAAACCTAGATTAGGTTCCAACCAATAAATACTTTACAACTAATCATGCCATTAGACATAAAACATTTTTGTTTTTGTGTGAAGAGCATTTTAACTGGCTGCATCACAGTCTGGTAGGGGGGTGGCTACTGCACAGACGATGAGTTGCAAGGAGTTGTAAACTTAGGGCCATCTTGGGTACTTACTATACTTGGTAGTATCCAGGATATCTTCAAACCTGAAAAAGGTGGTGTCAAGGGCCCCCGTCACCCAGGTAGCGCCTTGTTCTCATTGCTACCATCAGGAAGGAGGTACGGGAGCCTGAAGACGCACACTCAATGATTCAGGACAGCTTCTTCCCCTCTGCCATCCGATTCCCGAATGGACATTGAATCCACGAACACTATCTCACCACCTTTTTATTTCTATTTTTACACTACTCACTTCATTTAACTATTTGATATATATATATAAATATATTTACCGTTATTCACGTTTTTTTCTATTATTATGTAGTGCACTGTACTGTTGCCACAAAGACGGCGAATTTCACGACGTATGCCGGTCACAATAAACCTTATTCTGAGTAGAGAAACCAGGTTCAATTACTTCACCCCTTCGCTTATTTACAGGTTTCCCTGAAGTAATCAGAATGCGTGGGGGTCATTAGGCCTCTTTGATTCTTGTTTTAAATAGTTGATTGTATAGCTGTGACTCTGCCGCATGTTGTTATGTTTTTAATTTGAGGTGCGGGTCTGTGAATATTATTGGGGTCAGAGTATCAGATCGGCAGGAGGGGACCAGGTGCCGCCTGTTCCTCTCGGGGGCAAGCCTCTTAGGCCCGCGTGTCTCTCACAATGATACAGTCACCAGTGACACAGACGCCAATAGTCGAACCACCACCTGAGCTCGTCGCTGGGCCTCCAGTGAAGTGCGTTTACGAATAATTAATCCAGGTTGTTGCAAATGATTCGAGGCCTTTAGTGTGCAAACAGCTTGATCTCAAAACAACAACAGTAGACTAATACACCATGTGTGTCACCTCAAGGTACAACTCCCTTGTTGTTCTAATTAGTCTACACTTTGAAGAGGCGTATCACTTTCACAGCAGACTCCACCGGAGGTGTTTTTTTGTTTTAAAGCCAATGTCAACTGCACGGTTCTCTCAGCACAGATTTCAGCGAGAGGCTGCAGCAGCCAGATCTAGCCCTCTTTCTCACATCACGCAGCTCCGTGCTTTCATGGTTTACACAAGCTGCCGCCAGGGTTCATTGGCGGCGCGCCTGTCTCGCACTTGCCGGGCGCCAGTGAGAGGAAGTGCGGAAACGCGGAGGCAAAGCGCGGCTGCCGAACCCCCCAATACTGTACGAGCAACCTGCATTTATTTAGCGTCTTTCAAAGCACCCCACCCAACCTCCCCGAGGCTCCGCAGCCCGTGAAGTGCTCTCCCCGCTGTTGTAATCTGGGAACACAACAGCAAATTTACAAACAGCAAGCTCCCACAAACAGCGATGTGCTAATGAGATGACTAACTGGTGTTTTTTTTAAAAATATCTTCGTGGTGTTGCTTAACTCTGAAGAGAAGTCTCCTTGGTCGTTTTTTCTGTTTAGCAAAGAGCCGGGCAAAGCTAAATGATGCTGTAAATGATTGAATCTGAAACAAAAGCAGAGAATGGGAAAAAGGACGTTATTTTCCCAGGGTGGGAATGGTTAATACCAGGGGGCATAATTTTAAGATGATTGGAGGAAAGAATAGGGACGGGTGTTAGGTAGAGAGTGGTGGGTGCATAGAGCACCCTGCCAGGGATGGTGATAGAGGTAGATACATTAGGGACATTTAAAAAGTATTAAATAGCCACATGGTTGATTGAAAACTGGAGGGTTATGTAGGAGGTAAGTCAAGTCACTTTTTTTTATTGTCATTTTGACCATAACTGCACAGTTTTGAACTGGAGGGGTGAAGTGGAGAGTTTACGGTTTTCGTAACCCCTTCACTCTTCCCCCAGTTCCAAGGAAGGATTGCTGACTGGAACTATTGGCTGGTTTCTCCCTCGACGGATGCTGCTTGACTGGCCGAGCTTTTGCTAGCATTTCTACTTACAAGTCAGACAATTCTCCTCTGTAAGTCAGCACCTCTGAATTTCCTTAGGCTACTGAGGAAGTAGGGGCTTCCTTGTTTGTACCATCCACGTGATAAATCTGGGCAAATTTATGAGGCACGTGGTTGGTCAGGGGTCAACCACAGGTTTTGCGTCCCAGCTACCTATGTGATACCCAGGCCAGGACAGTTCAATATGAAGAGCAACCTGTTACCCATGCAGAGGACCCCCCTCCTCTCCATGCAGCTGATGAATCCAAAGGAAAGGCAGAGACCGATACAGTTGGGCCCCAGCAGCATTGCAGGGGTTGCCAGTCAGCATTGAACTCAACGTCGGACTGCCTTAGGGATTTGCAGCTCCAGGTTTTTCTTTAGGGTTTACACCCGAAGCTTTGGGAGTAAATCCCAAGGAAAAATACAGAGGATTTTTAGCCGCAAGGCAGAAGAAGTTTGAGATCAGAGTTTTCCTTCTCCTAGTTGAGCTGCCAACCACAGCTGATGAGCCCCACCTGCCCGAAGCGACTGATTTTAAGGAGCCAGTAACTCACCTTTGGTCCTTCTCCTGTCAGTAGAAACGGTTCTGCCAATCTTAGTAGCTAAACCACAAGTGAAGGCCAGGAGCTGGACTTAGTTGTCAGAGGCTATTTGAGACATATGCCATTGGGAGCATTTAGTAGCTAGTGGGAGCTTATCCCTACTACCTTCACTAGCTATACCAATCTTATACCTCTTATACCACTCTAGATACCAATTTTCTGACCCCCCTTTTTCTCACTCCTCCCAACCCCCACTTCTTTTAAGGATCCATATCTGTCACCAAAAAAGTTGTAAAAATCCTCTTGGTCTCAATTTGAGTTTGATACTTCGCCTGTGAAGCACCTTGGGACATTTTAAAAGCATTATGCAAATGTGAGTTGCTTTTGTGATAAAAAGCCTTTCAAGCCCTTTCACCACTTCTGTAGTGAGCAATTGCATCAATAATCAAGTCTGCCTCTAAATATTTGACTCCTCATTTAAAGAGCATTCAAAATAAATGAATTATGCATTCCAATACTTTCTAGTAATTGCAAGATTAGGCTCAACGCTGTTGGAAGGGTCTGCTGCGGGATGAATGTGTGGTTGAGGTCGCTGCTGCACGTCTCATTCGAAACAAAGTCAGTGAAATTGTGACATGAATCAGTACAAAAGTAGAAATTCAGTTTTTTTGATGTATTCTATTTCTGACTGGTCTTTTTTTGTTACTATTATAGGGCGATTTTGAACTGGGCAGCCTGCAGGTAATAAACACTGTACTGAAATATGCCTTTTGTGTTTTTGATCTTATTTTTGTTGCCGTTTGTGTGATGAAGGGTCTCGGCCCAATATGTCGACTGTTTATTATTCCCATCCATGGATGCTGCCTCATCTGCTGAGCTCCTCCGGCACATTGTATGTATTGATTGATTTTTGTCTGCTCGTGGGAGGAGGGGGGTTTGATTTTTGATGTTTTCCTTCGGGTTGGCTCCTTGGTTTTCTTTGTTTCGTGACTGTCTGTGAGAAGACGAATTTCAGGGTTGAATACTGCATACTTACCTTGATCGTAAATGTACTTTGAACTTTGAAAAGGGAATGATTTAGTGACCCTTACAGAAACGTGATTGTAGGGGGGAGATGACTGAAAATTAAGTAATCAGGGTATCAGATAATATGGAAGGATGGACAGGAGGGTAAGGGAGGTGGGGTATCGTTTGTAATCAAGGATGAGATCAGGTCAATAGTGAGAGACGATACAAGCTCTAATAGTAAAGGGAAAATATCACTAGTGGGAGTTGTCCATAAGCCACTGTATTATAATATTACCATGAAAATAAACTTTGTATGACATCTTGTACATCTCTATCAACTCAACTCCAAAGAGAAAAGCCCTAGATTGCTAAATCTATCATCATAAGATGTGCTTTCTAATCCGGGCAGCATCTTTGACCATCTCTCTAAAGCTTTCACATCCCTCCTATAATGAGAGGACTAGAACTCAAAATGATATTCCAAATGTGATGTAACCAGGGTTTTATGGAACTGCAACATTACCTCATTGCCGTTGAACTCACTCCTGCAAATAATGAAAGCCAACACACCATATGCCTTCTTAGCCACCTTATCAACTTTCAGGGATCCATGTATGTGAACCCCAAGATCCCTCTGTTCCTCCACACTGGTAAGAATCCTAACATTGACCCTGTACTCTGTCTTCAAACTTGATCTTCCAAAATGAATCACTTCACAGTTTTCCAGGTTGAACTCCATCTGCCACTTCTCAGGCCAGCTGTGCATCCTGTCAATGTCCTGTTGTAACCTTTGACAACCCTCCACACTATCTACAGCTCCACCGACCTTTGTAACATCTGGAAACCTACTAACCCACCCTTCCACTTCTTCATCAAATGGTTTATAAAAAAATCACAAGGAGTAAGGGTCCCAGAACAGATCCCTGCAGATTATGAAAGTAAACTAGCACAAAGTAGAAAATCAGAGAGTAAAATGCTTTCTAACTTTATAAAGTGGAAAAAGGGTGGCAAAAGTGAATGGAGGTCTCTGGAATGATGAGAGGGGGGAAGTAACATGAATCATGTGGTCTTGGCCAAAGCCCTAAACAACTGTTTTGTGTCAGTCTTCTAGTATCTAACATGCCTAAGTTATGGATGTGATTGGAGGTGAGGACCTTGAGCACCATGTAACAATCACTGTCACTAAAGACTCAGCGATGAGCAAATCTAGTGATCTTAAAGGAAAGCATCTCCCCAGGTCCTGATGGAATGTATAAGAGGGTGCTAAAAAAATGGCAGAACTTGTAGTAGATGCATTCATAATAATTTAGCAAAATTCTCTGAACTCTCGAAAGGTCCCAGAGTGGTGGCCATTACAGAGACTTGGATGGCTCAGGGACAGGAATGGTTACTTCAAGTGCAGGGCTTTAGATGTTTTAGAAAGGACAGGGAGGGAAGCAAAAGGGGTGGGGGCGTGGCACTGTTGATCAGAGGTAGTGTCACGGCTGCAGAAAAGGTGGACGTCATGGAGGGGTTGTCTACGGAGTCTCTGTGGGTGGAGGTTAGGACCATGAAGGGGTCAATAACTTTAATGGGTGTTTTTTATGGGCCGCCCAATAGTAACAGGGATATCGAGGAGCAGATAGGGAAACAGATCCTGGAAAGGTGTAATAATAACAGAGTTGTCGTGATGGGAGATTTTAATTTCCCAAATATCAATTGGCATCTCCCTGGAGCAAGGGGTTTAGATGGGGTGGAGTTTGTTAAGTGTGTTCAGGAAGGTTTCTTGACACAATATATAGATAAGCCTACAAGAGGAGAGACTGTACTTGATTTGGTATTGGGAAATGAACCTGGTCAGGTGTCAGATCTCTCAGTGTATTTTGCATTTCTCTCAGCATTTTGCAGATAGTGATCATAATTCTATCTCCTTTACAATAGCATTGGAGAGAGATAGGAACAGACAAGTTAGAAAAGCTTCTAATTGGAGTAAGGGGAATTATGAGGCTATCAAGCAGGAAACTGGAAGCTTAAATTGGGAACAGATGTTCTCAGGGAAAAATATGGAAGAAGTGTGGCAAATGTTCTGGGGATATTTGCATGGAGTTCTGCATAGGTACCTTCCAATGAGACAGGGAAGGGGTGGTAGGGTACAGGAACCGTGGTGTACAAAGGATGTAATAAATCCAGTCAAAAAAGAAAAGAAAAGCTTACAAAAGGCTCAGAGGGTTAAGTAATGTTAGGGATCTAGAAGATTATAAGGCTAACAGGAAGGAGCTTAAAAAGGAAATTAGGAGAGCCAGAAGGGGCCATGAGAAGGCCTTGGCAGGCAGGATTAAGGAAAACCCCAAGGCATTCTACAAGTATGTTAAGAGCAAGAGGATTAAGATGTGAAAGAATAGGATCTATCAAGTATGACAGTGGGAAAGTGTGCATGGAACCGGAGGAAATAGCAGGTACTTAATGAATACTTTACTTCAGTATTCACTATGGAAAAGGATCTTGGTGATTGTAGTGCTGACTTGCGGCAGACTGAAAAGCTTGAGCATGTAGATATTAAGAAAGAGGGCATGCTGGAGCTTTTGGAAAGCATCAAGTTGGATAAGTCACCGAGACCGGATGAGATGTACCCCAGGCTACTGTGCGAGGTGAGGGAGGAGATTGCTGAGCCTCTGACAATGATCTTTGAATCATCAATGGGGATGGAAGAGGTTCCGGAGGATTGGAGGGTTGCAGATGTTGTTCCTTTATTCAAGAAAGGGAGTAGAGATAGCCCAGGAAATTATACACCAGTGAGTCTTACTTCAGTGATTGGTAAGTTGATGGAAAAGATCCTGAGAGGCAGGATTTATGAACATTTGGAGAGACATAATATGATCAGGAATAGTCAGAATGGCTTTGTCAAGGGCAGGTCATGACTTATGAGCCTGATTGAATTTTTTAATGATGTGACTAAACACATTGATGAAGGTAGAGCAGTAGATGTAGTGTATATGGATTTCAGTAAGGCATTTGGTAAGGTACCCCATGCAAGGCTTATTGAGAAAATAAGGAGGCATGGGATCCAAGGGGACATTGCTTTGTGGATCCAGAACTGGCTTGCCCACAGAAGGCAAAGAATGGTTGTAGACAGGTCATATTCTGCATGGAGGTCGGTGACCAGTGGTGTGCCTCAGGGATCTGTTTTGGGACCCTCACTCTTCGTGGTTTTTATAAATGACCTGGATGAGGAAGTGGAGGGATGGGTTAGTAAGTTTGCCAATGACACAAAGGTTGGAGGTGTTGTGGATAGTGTGGAGGGCTGTCAGAGGTTACAGCGGGACATTGATAGGATGCAAAACTGGGCTGAGAAGTGGCAGATGGAGTTCAACCCAAATAAGTGTGAAGTGGTTCATTTTGGTAGGTCAAATAAGATGGCAGAATATAGTATTAGTAGTAAGACCTTTGGCAGTGTGGAGGATCAGAGGGAACATGGGGTTTGAGTCATAGGACGCTCAAAGCAGCTGTGCAGGTTGACTCTGTGGTTAAGGAGGCATACGATGCATTGGCCTTCATCAATCGTGGAATTGAATTTAGGAGCCGAGAGGTAATGTTGCAGCTATATAGGACCCTGGTCAGACCCCACTTGGAGTTCTGGGATCAGTTCTGGTCACCTCACTACAGGAAGGATGTGGAAGCCATAGAAAGGGTGCAGAGGAGATATACAAGGATATTGCCTGCATTGGGGAGCATGCCTTATGAAAACAGGTTGAGTGAACTCGGCCTTTTCTCCTTGGAGCGACGGAGGATGAGAGGTGACCTGAGAGAGGTGTATAACATGATGAGAGGCATTGATCGTGTGGATAGTCAGAGGCTTTTTCCCAAGGCTGAAAAGGTTGCCACAAGAGGACAGAGGATTAAGGTGCTGGGGAGTAGGTACAGAGGAGATGTCAGGGGTAAGTTTTTTACTCAAGAGAGGTGAGTGCATGTAATGGGCTGCCAGCAACGGTGGTGGAGGCAGATATGGGTAAGCCTAGTAATTTCTAATGTAGGGACATGTTCGGCACAACTTTGTGGGCCGAAGGGCCTGTATTGTGCTGTAGGTTTTCTATGTTTCTGTGTCCCAGAGGAGTGGAAGACAGTGGATGTCACACTACTGTAGGCAAAAGGCAGGTAATCAGAGGCCAGTTAGCTCAACAGCTGTCATTGGGAAAATAATTGAAGCTATCACTAAGGAATAGCGAGACTTTTGAATAGGCATATCAGGGATACATGAAGGACAGGTCCTGTTCGACACACTTTCTGTAATTATTTTAGGGTATAATAAGCACAGTGGGTTGAGGGGTCCAGGTGGATGTAGTATACTTGGATTTCCAGAAGGCATTCAATAAGGTGCTGCTTAAAAGAGTTATCCATAAGATAAGGATGGATGGAGTTGGGGGTAATGTACTAGCACGAGCAGAGGTTTGGTTAATCAATAGAAGGCACAGAGTACAACGCTATTACAGCTCAGGGTGTCGAAGTTCAGAGTTAAATCCTGCCATCCTCTGTCAAACCGTAAGGCCATGAGACAGGAGCAGCATGAGGCCATTCAGTCCATCAAGTCTGTTCTACCATTCATCCATCATGGCTGATTTATTATCCCTCTCAACTCCATTTTCCTGCCTTCCCTCCACAGCCTTTGATGACCTTATTAATCAAGAACCTATCAACCTCTGCTTTAAATACACCCAATGACTTGGCTTCCACAATCATCTGTGGCAAAGAATTCCACAGATTCATCAACGTCTGGCTAAAGAAATTCCTATTCATCTCTGTTCTAAATGGATGTCCCTTGATACTGAAGCTGTGCCCTCTGGTCTTAGACTCACCCACTGCAGGAAACATCCTCTCCACATCCACAGTATCTAGGCCTTTCAATATTCAATAGGTTTCAAGGAGACTCCTCCCCCACCTCATTCTTCTAAACTCTAGCAAGTTCAGACCAGGACCATCAAATGCTCCTCATATATTAACCATTTAATTCCCAGAATTATTCTCATGAACTTCCTCTGTATCCTCTCCGGCATGCTTGAAACAATGCTTTCTGTTCTGTATAAGTCCATGACTAACCCTACAAATCATGAAGTATATTAAACTATGGAACACAACTTACAAATGAAATGACCTCCTTCTCATCCTATGCTTTGCTATTACTGCATTAGGTTGCTTCAGCTCTCTAGAACTTTTCCCTCACACCCACGACCACTGCTGCTGCTCTAAAAATACTAAACCACACAGTCATTTGGGCTGGTCTACACTCACCTTTGACACTCAGAATGATCTGAGAAAGCCATCATAAGAAAAGGATACAGAGTTTCTGCACATCCTCCCTGTGCGTGGAATACATGGGTTTGTCTTGGGTCAGCCGGTTTCTTCCCAGGGTCCAAAGACGTACTGGTTAGGTGAGTTGTTCATTGTAAATTGTCCTGTGATCAGATTAGGTTTAAATCAGGGTTGTTAGGAGTTGCTGAGCAGTAAAGCTCGAAGGGGCAGAAGGCCCTAGTCTGCGCTATATTTCTAAATGATTAAATAAACAGGTGCCTCTCCGGTTGGCAGTCAGTGATGAACAGAGTGCGGCAGGGGTTGGTACTGGATCTGCAACTGTTCGTAATATACACTAACAATATGGAAGAGAGGATGAAGAGTAACATAACGACAGTAAACTGAGTGGAAAAACAAATCGTGCAGAGAGTCTGCAGAGAGATATAGATAGGTAAAGTGAGTGGGCAAAGGGTCTGGGAGATTGAGTACAATATTGCTAAATGCAGGATCATCCACCTTGGAAAGAAATTTAAAGGTCTGATTATTATTTAAATGGTGAAAGATTGCAACGTGTTGTTGTGCAGAGGGACTTGGGAGTGCTTGTGTATGAATCACAAAAGGTTGATTTGCAGGCGTAACAGGTTATCAACAAGGAATATGCATTGGTAGAGCAGGGAAATTGAGCGCAGGGTACTGGTGAGGCCACACCTGGAGTACCTGGTGTCCTTACTCGAGGAAAGATAAATTGGCTTTGGAGGCGCAGTGCAGGAGGTCCACCAAGTTGATTCCGGAGGTGAGTGGGTTGGTCTCTGAGGAGGGACTGAGTTGCCTGGGATTTAGCCTCAAGATTAAAGGGAATAGATTTAGGGTGGAAATGAGGAGGAACTGCTTTTCCAAAAGAGTAGTAAAACAAATTCTCAACCCAGGGAACCAGAAGAAGCTACCTTATTAAATGTAGTTAAGTCGCAGTTAGATAGATTTTTTGCATAGCAGGGGAATTAAGGATTATATGTAAAATGCAGGAGGTGGAGCTGAGTCCACAGCCAGGTCAGTCATGACCTTACCAAATGTCCAGGCAGGTCTGATGGGCCAGATGGCCGACTCTTGCTCCTCTTTCTTTTGACATATGTTCTGAGGTCAATGGGATTGATTTTCTATTTACTTTAACTGGTCCTCTTCAAAGTTTTCTGTGGGGCTCATTTAGTTAATGAAAATGATAAAATGTTTGCATTCAAGGGTTAAACTATTGAGCGAAAACTTTAATTTTCTTGGATATATGTTTCTTCCTGTCTCTGAACTGTGGTTGATGTGTTGACCCGAATCTCAACTCTGCTTTTAAAACTATTAATTCTGCGACTTCCCAGAGGAAGGTTTACCAGGAAGATAAAGAAAGGTATTTGATTTAATCAAGAGATTGTGGTTAGAAATCCATCTTGAACAGCATTCAGAGACCAGGACAGCATCAGGTGTCACATGAATTTATGAGAGACATAGATAGAGCTGTTAGTATGAAATCATTCCTCATATCTAAAATTAGAGGGAATAGATTTAAGGCAAGGAGTAAAAGGATTATACAGGATCTAAGGAGGAGATATTTCACACAAATGATGACTGGAATCTAGAATGCAGTGCATCATTGGGTACTGGAGTGAGATACTCTCACATGTGTACAGTAAAAAGTAAAAAAATTGGTATAAGTTGGCATCAATATCATATAAATACTGTATACACACTTAGTGACCATTGACCATTTTATTAGTTGCACCTGTACGCCTGCTTGTTAATGCAAATATCTAATCAGCCAATCATGTGGCAGCAACTTAATGCCTAAAAGCATGCAGACATGGTCAAGAGGTTCAGTTGTTGTTCAGACCCAACAGCAGAATGGGGAAGAAATGTGATCCAAGTGACTCTGACTGTGGAATGATTATTGGTGCCAAACAGAGTGGTTTGGGTGTCTCAGAAGCTGCCGATTTCCTGGGATTTTCATGCACAACAGCATCTAGAGTTTGCAGAGAATGGTGTGAAAAGCAATTCTATATATATATATATATATATACACACACATAATTGTTTTATATGTATACGATAGAGGGAAAAGAGCAAAAATATTGAGATGGTGTTCAAGGATTCATGGTATATTCAGAAACCTGATGGCAGAGGGGATGAAGCTGTTCCTGAAACGTTGAGTGTGCATGTCTTCCAGCTCCCGTACCTACTCTCTGATGGTAGCAATGAGAAGAGAGCATGTTCTAGGTGGAGAGGATCCTTAATAATGGATACCACCTTTTTGACACATTGCCTTTTGCAGATGTCCTCAATCCTGGGGAGGCTAGTGCCCATGTTGGAGCTGGCTGAGCTTTTAACCCTCTGTAGATTTTTCTGATCCTGTGCAGTGGCCTCTCCACACCAGAAGGCAATGCAACCAGTTAGAATTCTCTCCACAGTACCTCTGTAGTCTTATATGGGACTACTTCACTGAAGATCGGGGGATTCTTGCCCAATATCTATCCCCGAATCAAAAGCAAAACCAAATATTTGCTGACTTCTTTGTATTTCCTACAACAGAGTCGGTATCTCAATAGTAATTCATTGTGCTCAGGACGTCTAAGGAATGTAAGCATTTTTTCTCTGTGTGAGTGTTTATGTAAAAATCCAGTATGTTATACACAGGCAATTTCAAATCAATTTATTTCAAATAGGTTGCCAACTGTTTAACGATGCACCAGGGAACCATGGGCAGATACCGTTCAAGGAAATGATATGAAACCGTGAGACTGAAGCCCACTGAGATATTCTGCCCCACAGTTCCAGTCTGTGTTTCTATTAGACTGAAATTACCAAACTACATTATAAAATTATGCTTAGCACTGTACAGCAGAGCTCCGCTTCCAGATGAGTTCAACGCCTTCTCTGCTCGCTTTGACCACCAGAACAGGGAGGAACCATCACGCACCCCCATGTCTCCCGATGGTCCTTTGGTCTCAGTATCTGAAGATGATGTGCGGGATGCCTTCAAGAGAGTGACTCCAAGGAAAGCATCCACTCCAGATGGAGTATCTGGCCGAGTACTGAAGATCTGAGCTGACCAACCAGCTGGTGTATTCACAGATATCTTCAGCCTCTCACTCCAGAATGTGTGTGGTACCTACCAGCTTCAAACAGGTTTCATTCCTACTGGTGCCCAAAAAGAATGTGGTGACCTGTCTAAATGACGATCATCCAGTGGCACTGACATCCACAGTGATGAAGTGTTTGAGAGGGTGATGTTGAAGCATATCAGCTCCTGTCCAAGTGGCGATATAGATCTACAGCATATGCCTTCTCATTAGCTCTTCACACAACCCTGGATCAGCTGCACAGCAAAGATTCATACATCAGGATGCTCTTTATCGATTACAGCTCAGCATTTAATACCATCACCTCATCAAAACCTGATCAGTCAACTCTAAGACCGTAAGACCATAAGATAGAGGATTAGGCCATTTGGCCCATTGGGTCTACTGCACCATTTAATCATGGCTGATCCAAATTTCTTCTCAGCCCCTGTCTCCTGTCTTCTCTCTGTATCCCTTCATGCCCTGCCCAATCAAGAATATATCAACCTCTGCCTTAAATATACATAAAGACTTGGCCTCCACAGCTGCCTGTGGCAAAGAATTTCACAAATTCACCACTCCCTGGCTAAAGAAATTCCTCCGTTCTAGAAGGACATCCCTCTATTTTAAGGCTGTATCCTCTGGTAATAGACTCTCTAACCACAGGAAACAACCTCTCAACATCCACCCTAACAAGGCCTTTCACTGTTCAAAAGATTTCAATGAGGTCACCCCTTATTCTTCTAAGTTCCAGTGAATACAGGCCCAGAGCTGTCTAGACACTCTTCATATGACAAGCCATTCAATCCTGGAACTCATTTTCGTGAACCTCATTTGAACTTTCTCAAGTTTTAGCACATCCTTTCTAAGAAAAGTGACCAAAACCTGCTCACTATACTCCAAGTGAGGCCTTAAAAAGTCTCAAGATTACTTCCTTGCATTTATATTCTAGTCCTCTTGAAATGTATACTGACATCACATTTCCTTCCTCACCACAGACTCAACCTGCAAATTACCTTTAGGGAATCCTGCACAAGGACTCCTCAAATCCCTTTGCACCTCAATTTTTTTGTATTTTCTCTCCATTTAGAAAATAGTCAGCCTTTCATTTCTTCTACCAAAGTGCTGGACCATACACTTCCTGACACTATATTCCATCTGTCATTCGTTTGTCCATTCTCCTAATCTGCCTAAGTCGTTCTGTAGCCTCTCTACTTCTTTAAAACTACCTGCCCCTTCAACTATCTTCATATTGTCTGCAAGCTTTGTAACAAAACCATCAATTTCATCATCCAAATCATTGACATATAACATAAAAACAATCGGTCTCATCACAGCTTCCTGTGAAACACCACTAGTCACCGACAGACAACCAGAAAAGGCTCCCTTCATTCACTGCTTTATCCACGCTAGAATATTTCCTGTAATTCCATGGGCTCGTACCTTGTTAAGCAGCCTCATGTGTGGCACCTTGTCAAGGGTTTTCTGAAAATCCAAGTATACAACATCAACCAATTCTCCTTTGTCTATCCTGCTTGTTATTTCTTCAAAGAATTACAACAGATTTACCAGGCAAGATTTTCCCTTGAGGAAACCATGCAGACTATGTCGTATTGTATCATGTGTCTCCAAGTACCCTGAGATCTCACCCATAATAATCAATTCCAACGTCTTCCCAACCACTGAGGTCAGACTAACTGACCTAGTTTCCTTTCTTCTCTCTCTTTCCCTTCTTAAAGAGTGGAGTGACATTTGTAATTTTCCAGTCTTCCAGAACCATTCCGGAATCTAGCGATTCTTGAAAGATCATTACCAATGCCCCCACAATCTCTTCAGCCACCTCTTTCAGAGCTCTGGGCTATACATCATCTGGTCCACATGACTTACCTATCTTTCAATTTCCCAAGAACCTCTCTATGGTTATAGTAACTTCACACACTTCATGACCCCTGACACCTGGAACTTCCACCATTCTGCTGGTGTCTTCCACATTGCAGACTGATGCAAAATACTTCCTCAGTTCATCTCCTATTTTGTTGTTCACCCGTACTACCTCTCTAGCATCATTTTCCAGTGGTCCAATATTCATACTCGCCTCTCTTTTACACTTTATGTAACTGAAGAAACTTTTGATGTCTTCTTTAATATTATTGGCTAGCATACTTTCGTATTCCATCCTTACCTTCTTAACGACTTTCTTAGTTGCCTTTTGTTGGTTTTTAAAAGCTTCCCAATCCTCTAACTTCCCACTAATTTTTGCTCTATTATATGCCCTCTCTTTGGCTTTCATGTTGGCTTTGACTTCTCTTGTAGCCAGGGCTGTGTTATCTTTCCCTTAGAATACTTATTCGCCTTTAGGATGTATATATCCTGTGCCATCTGAATTGCTTATAGATATTTCAACAATTCCTGCTCTGCCTTCATCCCTACCTTCTGGCCAACTCCTCTCTCATGCCTCTATAATTCTTTTTAACCCACTGTAATACTGACACATCTGACTTTAGCTTCTCCTTCTCAAATTTCAGGGTGAATTCAATCATATTATGATCACTTGCCCCTAAGGGCTTTTTTACCCTAAGCTCGCTAATCAATTCCGGTTCATTGCACAACATCCAGACCAGAATAGCTGATCTTCTAGTGGGCTCAACCACAAGCTGCTCTAAAAAGTCATCTCATAGGCATTCTAGTAACTCCCCCTCCTGGAATCCAGCATCAACCTGATTTTCCCAATCTACCTGCATATTGAAGTCCCCCATGACTATTGTAAAATTGTCCTTTTGGGATTCATTTTCTATCTCTCATTGCAATTTGTAAGCCACATCCTTACTACTGTTTGGGGGTCTGCATACAACTCCCATCAGGGTCTTTTAACCCTTGCAGTTCCTTAGCTCTATCTACAATGATTCAGTACCTTCCGACCCTATATAACCTCTTTCTAATGATTTAATTTCATTTTTTACCAACAGCGCAATGCCGCCCCCTCTGTCTTCTTACCAATCCTTTTGATACAATGTGTATCCTTGGACATTAAGCTCTCAGCTATAAACTTTCAGCTATAATTCTGTGATGCCAACAACATCAAATCTGCCAATCTGTAACTGTGCTGCAAGTTCACCTACCTTATTCCGTATCCTGCACGCATTCAGATACAACACCTTCAGTCCTGTGTTCACCCTTTTCGATTTTGTCACAGCAAGCTCAGCCTTTTGATTCCTAACTGTGTCTGATGTATTACCAATATCTGCCTCCACTAACTGTTCTGGCACTCTGGTTCCCAATCCCCTGCAACTCAAGTTTAAACCCCACCATGCAGCAATAACAAAGCTTCCCGCTGGGATATTAGTCCCCCTGCAGTCCAGGTGCAAACCGTCTCTTCTCTACAGGTCCCACCTTCCCTGGAAGAGAGCCCAATGATCCAAAAATCTTATGTCCTCCCTCCTACATAAACTCCTTATCCACGTATTAAACTGTATAATCTTCCTAGTCCTGGCCTGATGCGCCATCAATAACTCTCGGAGATGTGAGGCAAGATATCGGCTTTTATTGGCTGGAAGAAAGCACAAGCAGCAAGTGACCACCACACAACATCCTGGAGACTGAGACCAGGGCTCAGGCCTTGATCGCCTTTATACTGGGGTCCGTGGGAGGAGCCACAGGAGCAGTCAGCAGGGGGCGTGTCCAGACAGGTATATGTAGTTCACCACACCTCCAGTTAAGCCCAGAACCAGCACAACCACCGTCTCCGGTGCAATCACCACCAACACCTGTGCAATCACAGCCGGTGCTACATAGTTCGCAGCGACAGATTCGACCACCTGATAGACTTAACCTGTAAATATACTTGTAAGAAACTTCGCCCCATGGGGACTCTCTTTTAAAACAAATGGGGGGGGTGAATGTGGTGAACTACATATACCTGTCTGGACACGCCCGTCCCCCCCCCCCCCCAGCTGACTGCTCCTGTTGCTCCTCCCACGGACCCCTGGAAGAAAGCACAAGCAGCAATTGACCACCACACTACATCCTGGAGACTGAGGCCGGGTCTGTGTCTCCAATCGCCTTTATACCGGGGTCCATGGGAGGAGCCACAGGAGCAGTCAGCGGGGGTGGGGGGGTGTTCAGACAGATATATGTAGTTCACCACATGGCCTCACCAGCATGTAGCATGGGTAGCAATCCTGAGATCACAACTCTGGAGGTCCTGCCCCTTAACTTAGCACCTAACTTCCTGAAGTCCCTGTGCAGAACCTCGTCATTCATCCAATCCATGTCATTGTACCCACATGGACCACAACTTCTGGCTGTTTGCTCTCCCACTTAGGAATACTCAGGAAGTGATCCAAGATATCCTGGACCCTGGCACCTGGGAGGCAAAGTGCCATCCGTGAATTTTGTTCTTGTTCACAGAACCTCCTGTCCATTTCCTTAACCAATGAATCCCTTATCACCACAGCATGCCTCCTCTCCTCCCTTCCCTTCTGCGCCACAGAGGCAGACTCAGTGCCAGAGACCCGACCACCATGACTTTCCTCTGTTAGGTCATTCACTCCCTCCCTGACCCCCCGACAGTATCCAAAGTGTTGTTGAGGGGGATGGTCACAGGGGAACTCTGCACTGGCTCCTTAACCCCATTCTTCTTCCTGACTGTCACCCAGTTTCCTGTGTCCTGTACCTTGGGTGTAACTACCTCTCTATATGTCCCCCATCACCCCTTCAGCCCCTGAGGACCTGGACCTCAATACACTCCTGTGCAATTCTATCCTGGATCTCCTCACTTGTAGACCCCAGTCAGTTCAGATGGCCAAAAACATCTTCTCCACAATCTCCGTCAGCACAGGAGCACCACAGAGATTTGTATTTAGCCCCCTGCTCTACTCACTTTACACCGATAACTGTGTGGCTAAGTACAGCTCGAACACCACACACAACTTTGCTGATGATACCAGTGATGTAGGCTGTATCAAAGGTGGTGATGAATCAGCATACGGGAGGGAGATTGCAAATTTGCCTGAGCGGTGTCATAAAAACAACCTCTCACTCAATGTCAGCAAGACCAAGGAACTGATTGTGGACTTCAGGAGAGGGGAACCAGAGCTCCATGTGCCAGTAGTCATCAGAGGATCAGAGGTGGAGAGGGTCAGCAACTTTAAATTCTTGGCGGTCACTATCCCAGAGGACCTGTCCTGGACCCATCATGTAAACATAATGGTGAGGAAAACAGGATATTGCCTCTACTTCCTTAGGAGTCTGTGGAGGTTTGGTATGACATCAAAAATCTTGGCAAACTTCTATAGGTGTATGTGGAAAGTGTGCTGACTGGTTGCGTTACAGGCTGGTATGGGAACACCAATGCCATTCAGTGGAAAATCCTGGAAAAAGTAGAGGATTCAGCCTGGTCCATCACGGGTAAAATCCACTCAACCATTGAGCACATCTACATGAAGCGTTGCCGTAGGGAAGCAGCATCCATCCTCAAGGAACCTCACTACCCAGGCCATACTCTTTTCTCGCTGCTGCCACCAGGTAGAAGATACAGATGCCCCAGGACATGCACTACCAGGATCACGAACAGTTACCACCCCTCAACCATCAGTCTCTTGAACAAAAGTGGATAACTACACTCATTCTACTTTTGGTGTTCCCGCAACCAATGGTCTCACTTCAGGGACTCTTTATCTTGTATTTCATGCGTGTTATTTAGAGCTATTTATTTATACTTGCATTTGCACAGTTTGTTGTCCATTGATCCTGTTTACAGTTAGTGTTCTATAGATTTGCTAAGTATGCCCACAGAAAAGGATCTCATGGTTGTATGTACTCTAATAATAGATTTCACTTTGAACTTTGAACACAAGTGTAGTTATTTCAATCGACTGTCTCTGTTAAACTTATGTGTTAAATATTACTAGCTAAACCACTTGGTTGTTTAATACGACTGAAATTAATCATAAAACATAGAAAGTCATGACCCATTAAGCCATTGCCAGCTTAGAATGAGCTTTCAAATCAATCCCATTCCCAACTCTTGATCCTCAGCCTTGCAAGACAATGGACGTCATTTTGCTGTTCTAATTGTGTTCCTTCTTGTATATGTTTTGTATCACTGATCTAAGTTTACGTTTTTCTTGTGAAATGTTGTGAATGGGGAGAAGGCAGGAGATTGGGGCTAAGAGTGAAAATGGATCGGCCATGATGAAATGGCAGAGCAGACTTGATGGGCCAAATGGCCTAATTCTGCTCCTATATCTTATGGTCTTATATTATGTATATGATGGCGTGACGATGCTGAAAGTAAGTTTTTTATTACACCTGTGCGTACAGGTACTTGTGCAGATGACAATAAAATCAACTTTGCAACTTGCAAGAACCAGATTCACAGAGCTCAGGAAGCCAGAAATGGAAGAGTGTAAATATTTATTTATTTGTTTGTTTGTTTGCTTGCTTGCTTATTTACTTACTTATTGCCATGCTGCACAGAATAGACCCTTCAAGCCACGCCACCCAGCAACACCCAGTTTAACCCCGGCCTACTCACAGACAATTTACCATGACCAATTAACCTACCAACCAGTACATCTTTGGACTATGGAACGAAACTGGAAAACCTGGAGGAAATCCTCACAAACAAATTACAGGCAATAGTGGGAATTGAACCTGTATCGCTGGTTCTATAAAGCCATTACGCTGCTGTGCTGCCCTGAGAAGTTACAGCATGTGAAGGAGTACAGACAGCCCCTGGTTTAGGAAAGAATCCTGTTCCTGAGAACTATCCATACCATATAGAAACATCTGCTTTCAATAGAAACCCATATCATATTACTACATACACTTCCCTTAATCCTTTTATTTCATTGAATAATCACCCTAACACTACCCATAACTAATCTACTGTTCTATCCCTGAATTCCTTAGCTTCCATGACCTGCTCCACAGTAAGTGCAGATGAGAAGTTTATATTTAAGACATCACCCATCTCCTGTGGCTTCACACTGATCCTTAAGGGACCTACATTTTCCTGAGTTACCTTTTGACTTGTAATATAGAAGCCCCTTTTTGTGCTCCTGATTTCCTTCTTCAGTGCACTCCCACATCCCTGTACTTCTCAAGAAACTTGCTTAACACCACCTTCCAGAACATAAGGTCTCTGCAGCTGAAGAGTTAGGTGCTCAGGAATCCCAAGCCGGAACAGCGTAAATATCTTGGGGATTTATAGGATGTGAGGAGGTAGTCAAGCAGGAAAAGAGAGGCTGCAGAGTAATCTGAAAATGAACATGCCAATTTCAAACATCAGTATTATTAATAATGAATAACTTGAGACTTAACACCTACCTTTGCAACTGGATCTTTGACTTGACCAACGCACCATAATCAGTAAAAATAGACAGCCATTCTGGCTCCTTCCCCAACCCTTTCCAGTCCTGCTGAAGGGTTTTGATCCAAAGCATCAACACTTCATCCCTCTCCATAGATGCTGCCTGACTTGCTGATTTACCCTGCATTTTGTGTGCGTTGCTCTGGATTTCCAGCATCTGCAGAATCTCTAGTGTTTAGGATAGGCAGCAACACTTTCACCCCAATTATCCTCGATACTGGTGCCCCACAAGTCTGCATCCTTGACCTCCAACTTTACTTCCTGTACACTCAAAACTGTATGGCCAAATTCTGCTCTAACCCCACCTACAAGTTTGCAGAAGACATCACCGTATTTGGCCAAATCTCAAATAACAATGAATCGGAACATAGGAAGGAGATAGCAAGCCTGGTGACAAGGTGTCATGACGACAATCTTTTCCTCAATGTCAGCAAAACAAAAGAGCTGGCCACTGACTACAAGAAGCATGGCGGAGCACAGGCTCCTGTCTACATCAAGCGTGCTGAGGTCAGGAATTTTGAGAACATTGAGATCTTCAAGTTCCTCACAGAGGGATCAGAAATGGAGAGAAGGAGCAATTTCAAGTTCCTGCATGTCAATATCTCTGAGCTCTAACCTTGACACAAATTATTGATGCAGCTATAAAGAAGGCTAAACAGCAGCCATATTTCATTAGTAGTTTGTGGAGTTATGGTTTGTCAATTAAAACACTCAAAACCTTCTACAAATGTACCATGAAGAGCATTCTGACTGGCTGCACCACTGTCTGGTATGGGGCGGGGGGGGGGGTGGGATGCTGTTACATAAGATCAAAGTAAGTTGCAGAAATTGTAAAATTAGTCAGCTCCATCATGGGTGCTAGCTGATGCACCATCAATAACTCTCGGAGACGTGAGGTGAGATATAGGCTTTTATTCGCTGGAAGAGAGCAGTCATCAGCAAGAGACCATCACACAACATCCTGGAGACTGAGGGAGGAGCAATGCCTCCAATCGCCTTTATACAGGTGTCTGTGGGAGGAGCCACAGGAGCAGTCAGCGGGGGGGGGGGGGGTGTCAGACAGGCATACATAGTTTACCACACTAGCCTCTGTAGGATCCAAGATATCCTCAAGGAGCAGTGGCCATCATTAAGGATCCCCACCATTCAGGACGTGCCCTATTCTCACTGTTACCATCAGGAAGGAGGTACAGAAGCCTGAAGGCACACACTCAGCAATTCAGGAACAGCTTCTTCTCCTCTGCCATTCAATTTCTAAATGGACATTGAACCCACGAACACTACATCACTACTTTCTGATTTCTTTTTTTTCACTACTTATTTTAACTATTTAATAGATATAAATACATAATGCAATTCAGTTTTTTCTTCTGTATTTATTTATCATGTATTTCATTATACTGCTGCTGCAAAGTTAGCAGATTTCACAACATATGCCAGCGATATTAAACCTGATTCTGCTTCTGATTCTGGGAGTGAACATCACTAATTGCCTATTCTGGTCCAAACATGTTGACATCACAGCTGAGAAAGTGCACCACGTTTGGAATATTGTGAGCAGTTTTGGGCCCCTTATCTAAGAAAAGACGTACTGACACTGGAGAGGGTTCAAGGGAGGTTCACAAGCATGATTGTGGGGTTGAAAGGCTTGTCATATGAGGAGCGTTTGATGGCTCTGGGCCTGTACCCTCTGGAATTCAGAAGAATGAGGGAGGATCTCAAGCGTTGAAAGGTTTCGGCAGGTGGACGTGGGGAAGACATTTCCTATGTTGGGGGTGTCTAAGACCAGAGGACAGAGCCTCAGAGTAGAGGGAAGGCCATTTAGAATGGAGATGAGGAGGAATTTCTTTAGCTGGGGAGTGCTGAATCCATGGAATTCATTGCCATTGGCAGCTATGGAGGCCAAGACATTGGATATATTTAAGGCAGAGGCTGATAGATTCTTAATTAGGTCGTCGCATGAAGGATTACAGGGAGAAGGCAGGAGATGGGGGCTGAGAGGAAAATGGATCAGGCATGATGGCATCAGCCACAACGAGGCAAATGATCTAATTCTTCTCCAGTATCTTATGGTGTTTTGCTCTCTTCGTCTGCAAAAAGGTAAGAAGATTTGGCAAGTCCAATTTGACTTCAGCAATTTTTACATCCCATCCGGAAGCATCACAGCGTGGTATGGCAGTTGGTCTGCCTAAGACTGCTGGGAATTGTGGATTCAGCTCAGCACATCACAGAAGCTAGTCTCCACTTCATTCACTCTGTCTTTACTTCTCCTGACTTGGTAAAAATAGCCAACGTAATCTAAAACCGCACCCATCTAGACATTATTTCTCCTCATCCCACTAGGCTGAAAGCACAAACCACTGAAAGGACTCACCACGAGGTTCAAAAGCAGTGTCTATCCCCTCTGTTCGAGGGCTACTGAATGATCCCTTAGTATGATAGGATTGACTCTTGCCTGCACAAGTTAGCATTTTGCATTCTTGCACCTTATTATCTGCCTGAACTGCACTTTGCAGCAATAACACTTTATTCTGCACACAGTTATTATTTTCCCTTGAGCTACCTTGATGCACTGATCTGATGAAATGATCTTTATGGATGGCATGTAAAACAAATTTCATCACTGTGCCTTAGTACATGAAATAATTATAAGCTAATTTACCAATGAACTTTATCAAACTTTAAGAAAAAGATTTTGGCTCTTGAAGAACACACAGAATGCCGGAGGAACACATCAAGTCAAGAAGCATCTATGGAAGGGGAATAACCAGTCAACATTTCACGTCGAGCCCTTCCTCAGGGTTCATTAGATCCTGATGAAGAGTCTCAGCTCGAAACATTGTCTGTTTACTCCCCTCCATGGATGCTGTTGAGTTCCACCAGCATTATTGTATGTTGCTGAAGATTTCTAGCATCTGCAGCATCTCTTGTGCTTATCTCTTGAAGAGCACCTCATGTACTTTGCTCTTGAAGGGGCGGTACCAGTAGCATAGCGGTTAGCACGACACCTTAAAGTACCAGTGACCCGGGTTCAGTTATCACCGCTGCCTGTAAGTACGTTCTCCCCTTGACCACGTGGGTTTTCTCCGGGTGCTCTGATTTCCTCCTGCAGTCCAAAGCTGGTGGATTAAATTGGTCACTGTAAATTGTCCTGTGACCAGGCCAGGATTAAATTGGGAGTTGCTGGGCAATGTGGCCGGGAGGACCTGTACTGCACTGTATCTCAATAAATAAAAGCATTGATTCTGGCTTTATCAGACTCAGTATCAGTAGTTTACTGACAAGATGGTTCTTTATAGTGTATTCTTGATGATTCACCATAAACCTCCAATTACTGGATAATGAAAACACCCTGGAGGTGAAATTGATATCTCAGTGGTGATTAAATTATTCAAATATTTTGCACTTTATCCAATCCGGTTTCACTTTTATTAAACGAACCATAAATAACTTGCTGCTAACTTGCTTTTGCCTAATTTGTAGCTTCACCCAAAACCGACTTTCCTCTGGAGACCCCAGCGAACAGCAGTTCACCTCCTACCTCTCAAACACAGTGCCCACTCTGTACCAGTAGTAATCTGGGATTCTCAACGTAGAGCAAGCTTAGTAACAGTTTCAGCTTGCAGTGCCAACCATCTTTCAAAACAGAATCAGCATTCTTAAACATGACCAGCACCAATATTTGTGAAAATTAGCACTTAACTTCCCTAATGAACCAGGGAGAAGGCAGATAATTGGAGAATAAATAACTTAGGTGACTGGATCATATATAAAGTGTGTGGGTTATGGGTAGACTCTCATGTCGTGCATTCTAACAATATTCAAATTTGTCTTCCAAAAGTCAACAAATTGCACATATTTTTGAAAATCCAACTTTGAAAAACATTAATTTGCTGATGGAGTCAAAGAAACTAACCAATTAGTAACATATTTTTGTGTTTTTTAATTGAAGATCTTTATTATAGCACACATAGAAAGGGCTTGCTTTTTCTGTTCAGTTTGGAGATGTGTCTTTGAATTTTATTTGTGTTCAGCACATTAAGAACTTTGACATTCATATAAACTTCAGTTAAAAAGTGCATCACCTCACAATGTCTCTCAATGCAACAAACTGGAATTTTGGGAATACTAGTAAAATTAATACATTCAAAGTCCTATTGACATTAAAACTTTGCTGTAATCTATGAGGTAACCTATCAAGTGCAAACAAATGAGCTTTGGTGTTTTGGCACAGACTGGCTCTGCTGCCTGCAGTCAACAACCGATATAGCGCCAAACTGAACTGAACATTCCTAGACTGTTTCGAAAACTCTGCGGTTTGATGTCTAATAATCTGTCCATTATTTGCTTGCTATTTCCCACTTGTGTGGTTCTTTCTTTTATCACGCGTTGGGTGTTTGATGTTTATTTGAACGGGTTCCGAGCTGTATTTTTGCGGAAGGACGAATCTCAGGGTGGTATGTACACCTTGATGATTAATATACTTTGAATGAGATTGATCTGCCTGTGGATAAGTGTTTCTTCAAGGAGAATAAATAAAAATGCTAACCCTGCATGACTGCTGTTGATTGGGCTGAGTTTCATTAATTGATTTGAGGGATGAGATTATCCCATGTGTTTCAGATTAATCCTCGTCCCTAAATTTCCTTGAGAAGATGGTGGTGAGCTGATTCTTGAAGTGTGGACATTCTCCCTTCTCTGCTTTTGTAGCGTGGGGGTATGTGGCTTATTTACCAGTCGAAACTGTGTCTGCCATTGATTAAAAACTGCTGCTGCTCTTTCCCATTGGTCGGATTGCATAACATGGCACCAATTTCTGGGTGCCCTGAGGGTACAGAAGTACGGGATGTTCACTCTCTTTTTTTCCATTTCTTTGTCCCCAGGGCATGTTTGCTAAGTCCCTGTTTGTTGAATATTGTGTAACTTAAATGTTTAGTTGAATCTTTTACTGTTTGTAAATAAAATGATTAATATGCTTATTCACAGTCAGTGTTTTCTGTCCCACGTTACACCTTTCCCATTGGGCAGAAGATATAAAGGCCTTAAAGTGGACACCTACCACCATATGCCTATCTAAGAGTCTCTGAAATGCCTCCACGTAGCCACCTCCACTACCACCCCTGGCATCACGCACCCACCACTCTCTGTGTTAAATAAACTACTGCTGCTGGGGTGGTGGTGGAGGCTGGTATTTTATGGACATTTAAGAGACTCTTAGAAAGGCACGTAGATGAAAGAAAAATGGAGGCCTATGTGGGAGGGAAAGGTTGGATTGATCTTGGAGTCAGTTAAAAGGTCGGCACAACATTGTGGACCGAAGGGCCTTTACCATGCTGTAAAGTTCTGTTTGGGTGGCGGGGTGAAGATATGTCTCTACCAAAGGAAGTCCCTCCGCTGGCCTACAGATCACCATGGGGCAAGGTGTAGCACTGGGTGTGTGTGCGTGTGTGTGTGTGTGTGTGTGTGTGTGTGTGTGTGTGTGTGTGTGTGTGTGTGTGTGTGTGTGTGTGTGTGTGTGTGTGTGTGTGTGTGTGTGTGTGTGTGTGTGTGAGACGCACAGGAACATAAACTGCACACTAAGGGTCGTCACCCCTACCTCGTTCGCATGGTAAGTATATTTCACCATCACATTTCCTTTTCCAGTTTCTGATGCAAACGGTGTTGACAATGTGGAATTTGCAATGATTTGTCTGCAGATTTTAGAACTGGCTTACTTTTAGAACTGCTATTATTAAGGAAATTATTCAGTGCGCACACATTGTTGTCACTGGGCAAGAAATTGCACAGCACGAGATTTTTGCACACACTGGTCATTGCAAGTTAGGGGGAGCACTGGTGGATAATTGTATGAGCAGCTGGTGCATATCATAAGTCCAGGTTATGTGACCACTGACACCAGGCAGACAGTCTCTGATGAGTATTGACAATGGCTGGGGTCACCCGTCTTGCAAAGACACTGCCCAGAAGAAGGCAATGGCAAACCACTTCTGTAGAAAAATTTGCCAAGAACAATCATAGCTGAGACCATGATTATCCATGTTATATGACACATCACATAATGAATGAATGCTCGATGTTGTATGTTCTGTGTGTGACCCTCAGGCTCAGCCAGCACGTGTTCGTCTAGGGGAAAACAACTCTGGCCCCGCCAAACTGAGAAATCTCGTTTGTGTGGATGCTGTCTGATGTGTTGCCCGGTTACAAATCCACACCGCAAAATATCAGACAGTACACAGTATGCAATTAAATGATTGGGCCCAATTTAAGGAAAAAGTCTATTGCATATCGTTGGAGCTCACTGTTCATTCATTTATCCCCATCAACCTCCAAGTGTAGCCAGCCCTTGGACCCTCGCTCCTCAGTCCGCTCCGTCCGGTGGTCTTCTGACTCTCTCCATTCACGTCCTCTCTCTCTCCATTGCTCCCTGATGAAAGACCACAATAATCTCTCTTCCAGGCTCACAAGGAAGAACAACATTTCTCTCATTGGATAACATACATTCCAAAGCCCCGTCATCTCCAGTCATAACCCAACATTGCTGCTACAGAGGGACCATTTCATTAGCAGTGAAACATTACATAGAAGCCATTACATTGGCCTTAGCAGTGAAACCTCACAGAGCGTAACTGATGTTTACTGCCTCCTATGGAAGGCATCCCTTCCCAGAGGGTCACACTTAAAACTGCACTGGAATGAGAACCTACATTTCTGAACTGAACTCTGTGGAGTTGGTTTGAACTTTTCAGGAAGAAATTCCACCAATTGATTCACATTCACACAGCAAAAAAAAAACACTCAACTTTCCTAATGGACGAGGAGAAGGCAGATAATTGGAGACTAAATAACTGAGTTATCCTGTATCAGAATTCCATTAGTCCATACCACGCACTGAACTCTTCCAATCTAGCGACAGTACCTTGCCTGGAGTGGTTCAGGCATGCTTGACGGTGCACTCGCACATTCTCAGTTTAATTGCGGCTCTACTCAGCAAAGAAGAAGCAGGCTAGCTTTCTAATCTAACTGCCGAGGGATTTCAATTTTTTTTTCTTTGTCCGGCCTCTGCAATGAATCTGTGCCATTGCATTTTGCCTCAGTGAGCTGCTGAAGGGACTTCAGATATCATCAGTGCACATTGTGTGACACTTTGCTGCTGAGTCAGCTGGTCTTCATGCAAATGCACGGGCGAACAGAAGGGAATTGGGAATGCCTGGCTGGTGAGCCTTGGCACGGATCAGAAAATGAACTTCTTTGCCATCACATCCAAGTTAATCAGAATCAGAGTTAGATTTATTATCACTGACTCAGATGACGTTAAGGTTGCTGCTTTGCAACAGCAGTACAGTGCAAAGAAATGAGATTGCTGTGAATCACAAAAATAACACAGTACACTAGCGTAGTGTTTAGTTCAACGCTTTACAATACAGACGGCCCGAGTTCAATTCCTGCTACTGCCTGTAAGGAGTTTGTACGTTCACCCCCTGACTGCGTGTGGTCTCTCTGGGTGCTCCAGTTTCCTTCCACAGACCAAAGACGTATTGGTTAGTAGATGAATTGGTCATTGTAAATTGCCCTGTGATTAGGCTAGCATTAAGTTGATGGGTTGCTGTGTGGTGTGGCACGAAGGACCAGAAGGGCCTATTCTGCACTGTATCTCCTTAAAAAAAATAGATAGATAAAAATAATTTGTGCAAAAGAAAGGAATAACAGGGCAGTCTTCATGGATCTGTACTTATTTAAGCCCATCATCCCAATCCCAACCAGGGCATAGGCCACCAACAGTAGCTCGCTAGAGTCCTCTGCCCTGGGCCTGTCTTTCAAATTGTCCCGAGGTATAGCCCACCTTGTGTTTTCTAGGTGAAGAACCTTGCTGTGCCAGGGATGAGGTCTTCGGTGTTTCTGTAGCTCTGGGTTTTTACAGGATTGTTTGCTAGCCCCATGCCCAGCCCTCCTCCTTTCTCAGCTGGGCTTGGGACCGTCCATGGTGGAGTTCATGTGTCCAGGGACCATCAGAAATCTGATGGAAGAAGGGAAGAAGCCATTCCTAAATCACTGAATGTGAGTCTTCTCCGGTGTTGGTAACATGAAGAGGGCACGTCCTGGATGGTGAGGGTCATTTATGATAGATGCCGCCTTCTTGAGGCACTGTCTCTTGAAGAGGACCTTGATGGCAGAGAGGGTTGAGGCTGAGATGGAGCTAGCTGGGTCTACCACTCTCTGCAGCCTCTCGCAATCCTGTGCATTGGAACCTCCATAACAAGCAGTGATGTAACCGGTTAGAATGTTCTCCAATGTACATCTGTAGAAATTTGTAAGAGTCCTTGGTGACATACGAATCCTCCCAAACTCCTAACAAAGTAGACCATAAGACATACATAGGAACAGAATTAGGCCATTTGGCCCATCATGTGTGCACCACTATTCAATCATGGCTCATTAACTATCCCTCTCAATCCCATTCTCTTGCCTTCTCCCCATAACTTTTGACACCCCTGGTAATCAAGAACTTATCAACATCCACTTTAAATATATCCAATGAATTGGCCTCCACTGCCATCTGTGGCAATGAGTTCCACAAATTCACCACCTGGCTAAAGAAATTCCTCCTCATCTCTGTCCTAAGGTGACATTCCTCTGTTCTGAAGCTGTGCCCTCCCACTATAGGAAACATCCTCTCCACATCTATTCTGTCCAGGCCTTTCAGCATCCAATAAATTTCAATGAGAAGGCTGCAATGCCTTTGTCATGATTGCATTAATGTATTAGGACCAACCAGGATAGATTCTCTGAAACTTGATGATCAGGAGCTAAAAGCTGCTCACCCTTTCCAACACTATCACCTCCCAGAGGTTAATACAACAAGCTCAGGTTGTTATAGCTGGGGGAGGTAATGAGGATAAGCTCCCACTACCTACTAAATGCTCCCAATAGTGTGTGCCTCAAATAGCCTCTGACGACCAAGTCCAGCTCCTGGCCTTCAAATGTGGCTTAGCTACTAAGCCCAACAGAACCGTTTCTACTGACAAGAGAAGGGGCAAAGGTGGGTTACTGGTGCCTTAAAACCAGTCATTTCAGGTAGATAAGAGCTCATCAGCTATGGTTGGCAGCTCATCTAGGAGAAGGAAAACTCTGATCTCAAACCTCAACAGCCTCACAGCTACCATAAACGCTGCCTGGGCAAGACGAAAAGCATTATCAAGGATGCATCTCATCCTAACCATGGACTTTTTACTCTCCTCCCATCCGGTAGGTGCTACAGGAGCCTCCGCTCCTGCACCAGCAGGCACAGGAAGAGCTTCTTCTGTGAGGCTGTGACCCTGCTGAACCTCACATCACAGCGCTAAGCAGTATTGCACCCATATTGTACTGTCTCAGTACTTTTATATTTGTAAGCTGTAGTGCTTACTTTTTATTTGCAGTTATTTTGTAAACAACACTATTCTTTGCATTTCTGGTTAGATGCTAAGTGCATTTCATTGGCTTTGTGTCTGTACTCGGCACAATGACAATGAAGTTGAATCTGATCTAATCTGATCTAGTCTAATGATGGAACCATAACCCTTCTCTTCCCCCCCTAGCTCCATCTGCCAATCAAGTCCTCCTCACATGGATCCACCTATCTCTTGGCCCGGCCCTCTCCCCTCTTTACACTGGCTAACTCCCCTCAACTCCTTCAGTCCAGAAGTAGTATCTCAACCTGAATCATCAACTGTCCAGTTCTATCCGCAGATGCTTTGGTTAAAACAATTGACCCATTGATTTCCTCCAACTTGTTCTTTTTCTCTAGGAATGATAGACTTTGGTTATGCATGTAGAGTAAAGGAGGTGGACATGTTGAATTTGGTGATGAGCTCTTTCAATGAAATACTTCATGCAATGAAATGGGGGGAGCAACATGATCTCTTCTGGGATTTTATTCTTCTTTGGCAAGATGAAAATCTGGTAACAACCCCTCCCTGCCTACAATCCCCTATCTGTGATACTGAAATCAAATCATTAGAAAATGTGGACATGGGGTCCAAAGGTGTTGAATCATTGTGGATAGAACTAAGGAATTGCAAGGGTAAAAAGACCCTGATGGGAATTGTATACAGAGCCCCAAACAGTAGTGAGCATGTGCTCTACAAATTACAATGGAAGATAGAAAATGTATGACAAAAGGACAATGTTGCAGTAGTCATAGGGACTTCAATATTCAGATAGATTGGGGAAACCAGGTTGGTGCTGAATTCTGGGGTGGGAAGAGGGGAGTTTCTAGAGTGCCCACAAAATGACTTTGAGCCCACTAGAGGATCATCTATTCTGGATTGGATGTTGTGCAATAAACCAGAAATGATTATGAGAGCAAACATGAGGAAATCTGCAGAATCTGGAAATTCAAATAACAACACACACAAAATGCTGGTAGAACGCAGCAGGCCAGGCAGCATCTATAGGAGAAGTACTGTTGACGTTTCGGGCCGAGACCCTTCGTCAGGTCTTGGCCTGAAACGTCAACAGTACTTCTCCTATAGATGCTGCCTGGCCTGCTGTGTTCCACCAGCATTTTGGATGATTATGAGAGCTCAAGGTCAAAGAACCTCCATGGGAAAGTGATCATAATATGATTGTATTCACCTTGAAATTTGAGAAGGAGAAGCTAAGGTCAGATGTATCAGAATTACAGTGGGATAAAGGAAATCACAGGGACATGAGAGAGGAGTTGACCAGAATTGATTGGAAAAGAACACTGGCAGGGATGCTGGCAGAGCAGCTATGGCTGAAATTTCTGTAAGCAATTCAGAAGGCAGAGAATATGTACATCCCAAAGAGGAAGAAATATTCTGAAAGAAAGATGACACAACTGTGGCTAACAAGAGAAGTCAAAGCCAACGTAAAAGCCAAAGAGAGGGCATATAATAGGGCAAAAATTAGTGGGGTTAGAGGATTGAGAATCTTGTAAAAACCAACAGAAGGCAACTAAAAAGTTATTAAGAAGGTAAAGATAAGATAAGAAAGTATGCTAGCCAGTAATATTAAAAAGGATATCAAAAGTTTCTTCAGGTACATAAAGTGTAAAAGAGAGGTGAAAGTGGATATTGGACCACTGGAAAACGATGCTGGAAAGGTAGTAATGGCGGACAACCAAATGGCAGATGAACTCAATAAGTATTTTGCATCTGTCTTCACTGTGGAAGACGCTATCAGTATGGTGGGAGATCCAGGTGTCAGGGAGCATGAAGTGTGTGCAGTTACCATGATTATACAGTAGGTTTTTGGAAAACTGAGAAGTCTGAAGGTAAGATAAGCCACCTGGGCCAGATGGTGTACAGCCCAGAGTTCTGACAGAGGTGGCTGAAGAGACTGTGGAGGCTTTAGTGATGATCTTCCAAGAATCATAAGATTCTAGAACAGTTCAAGAAAACTGGAAAATTGCGAAGTCACCTCACTCCTCAAAAAGGCAGAGAAGCAGAAGAAAGGAAACTACAGGCCAGTCGGTCTGACCTCAATGGTTGCCAAGTTGTTGGAGTTGATTGTTAACAGTGAGGTCTCAAGGTTCTTGGAGGCACTTGATAAAATACGACGTAGTCTGCATGGTTAAAATCTTACCTGACAAAATCTGTTGGAAATCTTTGAAGAAATAACAAGCAGGATAGACAAAGGAGAATTGGCTGATGTTGCAGACAATATGAAGATAGGTGGAGGAGCAGGTAGTTCTGAGGAAGCAGAGAGGTTAGAGAAGGGGAGACAGATTAGGAGAATGGAAAAAGAAGTGACAGATGGAATACAGTGTTGTGAAGTGTATGGCCATGCACTTTGGTATAAAAAAATAAAAGGGTTGGCTATTTTCTAATTGGAGAGAGAATCAAAAATCTGAGGCATGAAGAGACTTGGTAGTACTTGTGCAGGATTCCCTAAGGATTAATTTGCAGGTTGAGGCTGTGGTGAGGAGGACAAATGTGATGTTAGCATTCATTTCAAGAGGACTAAAATATAAAAGCAAGGATGTAATGTTGAAATTTTATAAGGCACTGGTAGAGGCCTCACTGGGATTATTGAAAGCAGTATTAGGTCCCTTATCTTAGAAAGGATGTGCTGAAACTGGAGATGGTTCAAAGGAGATTCCCAAAACTGATTCCAGGACTGAATGGCTTGTTGTATGAAGAGCGTTTGATGGCTCTGGGCCTGTAATCACTGGAATTCAGAAGAATGAGGGATGACCTCACTGAAACATATCAAATGGTGGAAGACCTTGATAGAGTGGATGTAGAGAGGATGTCTCCTATGGTGGGAGGGTCTAAGACCAGAAGACGAAACCTCAGAATAGAGGAGTATACTTTTAGAACGGAGATGTGGAGAATTTTTTTTTTTAGCCAGAGAGTGGTAAATCTGTAGAATTCTTTGTCACAGCAGCTGTGGAGGCTAGGTCTTTATCTATAGTTAAGACAGAGGTTGACAGATTCTTGATTGGTCAGGGCATGAAGGGATGCAGGGAGAAAGCAGGAGATTGGGGCTGAAAGGAAAATTGGATCAGCCATAATGGGCCAAATGGCCTAATTCTGCTCCTGTATTTTACGGTTTTATCATCTTACATTCCTGCAAGTTCCCAATACACTCTCCACTTTCAAAGTTCAACAAGTTCAAAGTTCAACAAGTTCAAAGTTCGATGTAAATTTCTTATCAAAGTACATACTGTATACGTCACCATAGACTGCCTAGAGGTTCATTTTCTTGCAGACATTCACAGTAGAACAAAGAAATATAATAGATCAAATTAAAATCTACACACAAAGACTGATAAACAACCAATGTGCAAAAGAAGAAAAAACTTTGCAAACACAAAATAAATAAATAGATGAATAATAAATAGAGAAATGATAAATTAAATAAATAGATGGATGAATTAATAGATGGATAGATAGATAGATAGATAGATAGATAAGCAGATAGAGAGATAGATAAATAAATAGGCAGGTGGATAGATCAATAGAATGATACTGAGAACATTAATTGTAGAGTCTTTGAAAGTGAGCCCATCACTTGTGGAATCAGTTCAGTGTTAAGGTTATTCACACATTCAGGAGGCTGAAAGTTGGGTAATAACTGTTCCTGAACCTGGAGGTCCTCTGCCTATACCCATGGAAGCAAATTAATTCATCTTGGACTGACGCAGTAGGTTAAAAAAGAATCCTTCACTGGATTGTGCTAGCTCTGATAGCCCAGAAGTGTGCTGCTAATGGAGGAGTTTGTGCTTGATCATAAATTCAGAGAAGTGTTCGGCTCAGGGATTGATGTGATTCAAAGCAAGTGAAAACTCAATAATTCTTCCAGAGGCTCCAAAGCCCAAATGCATATTTTTCATGTTTTTGTTATTTTTATTTCTTGTGGTTTTGCAGCTAGTTTACATTCCACTGACGGACAAGGCAGTGTGAATCCATCAGAAATGTCATAGCTAAAACTGTCAAGGATTAAGAACTCCCTTCTTGTCTGTACTAATGTACCTTCTACTGGTCCTAACAGCCAGATCCATGAGCACCAGCTGAATATTTGATAAGTGAATGATTAAAGCTAGACTGAGCCCAGCACTTTGTTTAAAACAAGAGATGCTCAAAATGTTGGTTGAGAACTGAGTAACTTTGTGCTGAAGTTAATGAATCGAGTTTACACCATGTTATATTCGTGAAGCCAGCTAACACCTTCAGTAACATAGTACTCAAAATCAATTTGATAGGAATGCATTAACGCATTTATCATTAATATTGCACTATCATATTTTTCAGCACAGGTCGATGGGAGTAGGCAGTTTAAATATTTCAGCATAGTCTAGATGGACCAAAGGGCCTGTTTCTGTACTGTACTTTATGACTCTGTGCTGAACCCATTATTGGAAAGTTGTGCCCAGAATCAGAATCAGATTTATTATCACAGATATGTTGTGAAATTTGTTGTTTTCTGGCAGCAGGACAGTGCAAGACACAAAAACAATTAATGTAAGTTGCAATATAAATCCAAATCTACCACTTCTTCTGGCAGTCTGCTCCACACTTGCAGGCAGAGACAGCGTGTGTGAAATTTGTGCTGGGCAGGCTGTAGGATGCAGCACAAGCTGATGTTTGACTCCATTTTGCCGATTAAAGCTTCCTTTTGTGCATCGATTAAAGTGATGAGGGACATCAAAGCATTGAGGCGAGTGCGGAAGGTGAGCACCTGCTGCCTGCCTTTTGATCATTGAGGATCACTCTGCTACGTTACCGGAAAGGGAACGGTCTGCCACTGTGCCCGGAGAATGATGCCCAGGTTTTCTGCATTTTGGATGTGGACTTGGACTATAGATTTTCCCCAGTCTTATAGTTTTTTTGTATTCTGTGCTTTTCACCCCACCTTTCTCATTTTGTTGTGCAGGGGGGGTGCAATTTAGGGGTCCATGTGCCTGTCCTGTTCAGTTTTTGTGCAGGGTGGGGGGATTTGGGGGTTGATGATCACAGTGCCTTTCTTTTCTTTCTTGGTTTCATGGCTACCCAGAGGAGAAGAATTTTAGGGTTGCATTCTTTGATAATAAATCAACCTTTGAATTTGCACCACCCCCTGAGTGAAAACACTTCCCCTCAGAATTACCTTAAATATTTCACTTTTCTTTGAGATAAAGTGTTGGAGTGGTCTTGTTTTGGCTCACCGGGCTTCAGCAAGAACAGGCAGAGGCTCTGAGAAAGTTTTTTCTCTTTCTTTGTCTACAGTACATAACTAGTACAATGGGAATGGATCCAGGGTTAGTGGTGTGTTCTTAATGTGGGATGTGGGAACTCTGGGATACCTCTAGTCTCCCACATAACTACATCTGCTCCAATTGTAACAAGCTGCAGCTCCTGAGAGATTATTTTAAGGAGCTGGAGTTGCAGCTCAATGATGTTCAGCTCATATGTGAAAATGAGGAGGTAATAGATAGGAGCTACAGGGAGGTAGTCAACCCTAAATTGCAGGAGGAATCTGCCTTGGCGAGTGTCAAGAGAGGGAAAGGGAATAGGCAGCCAGTGCAGAATACCCATATAACCACATAACAACTACAGCATGGAAACAGGCCATCACGGCCCTTCTAGTCCGTGCCAAACGCTTACTCTCACCTATTCCCACCGACCTGCTCTCAGCCCATAACCCTCCACTCTACCCATAACCCTCCAGTCCTTTCCTGTCCATATACCTATCCAATTTTACTTTAAATTACAATTTCAATTCCAATTTCTATTTCTACCCCTGTAGTGTTCCCATCAATAACAAGTATACCACTTCAGATCCTGTGGGAGGTGTGGGGGAGTCTTGATGGGACCGTGTAGAGGAATAATCACTCTGTGTCTGACCCCTGGCGTGTGTGATGGGACCATGTAGAGGAATAATCACTCTGTGTCTGACCACGGGAGTGTGTGATGGGACTGTGTAGAGGAATACTCTCACTGTGTCACAGGAGAAGCCACAGCAACCAGATCTCTGGCACTGAGTGTTCTGTGGCTCAGAGGGGAAGGGGGGAGAAGAGTTTAGTGAAGATAGGGGATTCCACAATTTGAAGAGCGGATGGCAGATTCTGTGGACGTGATAGGGAAACCCAGATGGTATGTTGCCTCCCAGTTGCCTGGGTCAGGGATGTCTCAGATTGGCTCCATAGTGTTCTAAAGAGAGAGGTGAAAAGCTGGAAGTTATGGTACACATTGGTACCAATGACTTAGGTAGGAATTGGAGGAGGTCCTGAAGAGAGAAAATAGGGAGTTAGATAGACAGCTGAAAAACAGGATCTCAAGGGTAATAATCTTTGGACTGCTGTCTGTATCTCGCACCATTGAAGGTAAGAATAGGATGATTTGGTAGATGAATGCGTAGTTGACAAATTGGTGCAGGGGGGCAGATTTTCACATTCTGGATCACTGGTATCTCTTCTGAGGGAGGTATGACTTGTAGTAAAAGGATGGGTTACACCTGAACCTGAGGGGGACCAATATCCTTGCAGGAAGGTTTGCTAGAGCTGCTGGGGAGGGCTTAAACTAATTTGACAGGGCAAAGGGAACTGCAGTAATAGGGCTGAGGCAGGGGCAGTTGGTACACAAGTAGATGCATTGTATAGAATAATCATGAGGACCAACATGCAGATGGTGGGCAAAAGTTGCAGTCAGTAGGATGAGTTAAAGTGTAATGGGAGGGCAAAATCAAAAAAGGTGATGAAAACAGGAACTGAGATGTATTTGAATACACACAGCTTATGGAATAAGGAAGATGATCTTGAAGCACAGTTAGAGATTGGTAGGTATGATGTTGTGGGTATCACTGAGTTGTGGCTGAAAGAAGATCATAGTTGAGAGTTTAACATCCAAGGATACACATGCAGTTAGACAGAGGGGCAGGGTGGCTCTGTCAGTAAAAAATGAAATCAAATCCTTACAAAGAAGTGACATAGGATCGGAAGATGTAGAGTTAAGAAACTGCAAGATAGAGAAGGGACGTAAAAAAGCAAAGTCACAATTGTCATGAGAAATTTCAACATGCAGGCAGATTGGGAAAATCAGCTTGGTGCTAGATTCCAAGAGAGGAAAATTGTAGAACTTCTGTAATACCATTGGCTCTTGCCTTGTTAAGATGTGTTGGCTTTGGAGAGGGTCCAGAGGTAGTTCACAAAGATGCTTCTAGTAATGAAAGGGTTAATGTATGAGCAGAGTTTGATGGCTCTGGGCCTGTGCACACTGGAATTCAGAAGAATGATAGGCCATCTCATTGAAACCCATTGAATATTGAAAGGACTAGATAGAGTGGTAGTGGAAAGGATGTTTCCTATATTTATTTATTCTGCTTTTATTTAGAGACACAGTGTGAGACAGGCCCCTCCACTCCCTGAGCCATGTTTCCCAGCAGACTCTAGAATAATCACAGAACAATTAACAATAACCAATAATCTACAAACTGGTATGTTTTTTGAATGCGGGACAAAACTGGAGCACCCAGAGGAAATGCAAGTGGTCATGGGAAGGATGTACAAATTTTCTTACAGCTTACACCAGAATTGAACAAAATTGAAGAGACGGTGCAGAGGATATTTACCAGGTTGCTGTCAGGATAAGAGAGAATGTCTTATCAGAATCAGAATCAGACTTTAATCGCCAAGTACCTGTGCACATACAAGGAATTTACTTCCGGCAGATGTTGTCTCTCTGCTCATAACAATAATAATGATAAATATAAATGAAAATATAGATTATACATACAGGTAGTGCAATCCAAGTAATAGTTAGCCGACAGTTAACTGTTCAGCAAAGTGACCGCAGTAGGGAAAAAACTTCTCCAGTGCCTATTAGTCTTAGTCTGGAGGGATCTGAAGCGCCTACCAGACGGAAGCAGTTCAAACAGTCCGTGCGCAGGATGGAAGGAGTCCTTTATGATGTTCCCCGCCCTCTTCTTCAACCTGGAAGAGTACAGGTCCACAATAGAGGGCAGGGAGGCTCCAATGATGCGCTCGGCAGTCCTCACTGTGCGCTGTAGTTTGGCTCTATCCTGCTTGGTGGCGACTCCAAACCACACAGTGATGGAAGTGCACAGGACAGACTCAATGACTGCAGATCATGAGGCTAGATTAAGCTATCTAGGTCTTTTCTGTTTGGAACTAAGAAGGATAAGTGGTGACGATAGAGGTGTATACAAGTATAATAAGCATTGATACAATGGAAAGCCAGCACATTTTTACCCAGGGTAGAAATGCCTAATATGAGAGGGGATTATATTAAGGTGATTGGAGTAAATTATAGAGGGGACATCAGAGGTAGGTTTGCCTTTTACACAAACACATTGGTGGTGGCAGAGGCAGATACATTAGGGACATTTAATAAACTCTTAGATACACACATGGTTGATGGAAAAATGGAGGCTATGTGGGATGGAAGGGTTAGATTGATGTTGAAGTATGTTAAATGGTCAGCACAATTGAAAGTCAAATTGTGAGCCAAAGGACCTGTACTGCAAATAGGCATAGCTCAAATGCCATCTATAAATTTGCTGATGATACAACCATTGTTGGTAGAATCTCAGATGGAGACGAGAGGGCGTACAGGAGTGAGATATGCCAACAAGTGGGGTGGTGTCACAGCAACAATTTTGCACTCAGCATTAGTAAGATGAAAGATTTGATTGTGGACTTCAGGAAGGGTAAGACAAAGGAACACAAACCAATCCTCATAGAGGGATCAGAAGTGGAGAGAGTGAGCAGTTTCAAGTTCCTGGTGTCAATATCTCTGAGAACCTCAACTGGTCCCAACATATCGATGCAGCTATAGAGAAGGCAGGACAGCAACTATACTTCATTAGGAGTTTGAAGAGATTTGGTATGTCAACACAAACACTCAGAAGTTTCTATAGTTGTACCGTGGAGAGCATTCTGACAGGCTACTTCACTCTCGGGTATGGGGTGAGGGGCCACTGCACAGGACCAAAAGAAGCTGCAGAGGGTTGTAAATTTAGTGGGCTCCATCTTGGTTACTATAGAATACCCATGACATCTTCAAGGAATGGTGTCTCAGAAAGGCTGCGTCCATTATTAAGGATCCCCAGCACCCAGGGCATGCCCTTTTCTCACTGTTACCATCATGGAGGAGGTACAGAAGCCTGAAGGCACACACTCAGTGATTCCCCTCTGCCATCTGATTTCTGAATGGGCATTGAACCCTTGGACACTACCTCACCTTTTAATATATATTATTTCTACTTTTGCATGATGTTAATCTATTCAATATATTTATACTGTAATTGAATTACTTACTTGTTTACAGTTTATTCTTCTATATTGTGCATTGCATTGAACTGCTGCAGCTAAATTAACAAATTTCATGACACATGCCGGTGATAATAAACCTGATTCTGATTCTGACTTTGTGCTGTAATGTTCTACATTCTGTGTGTATTTGAGGTTCTTGATATGACATTACTGCAACTATTACCCCCCCCCCCCATTATAATGAAACCATTTTTCATGTGCACATATCCCTATCTTTGCATCTTCCATTGAGATGTCGGCAGTCCCTGGGAATGAGTTTGCACAAGAACCGGCATCTCTCTGATACAATGATCAATTCTCAACGTGGAGGCCCTGGCTATCTTTGAGCTCTGCACGATTACTAAACTTGCCAGACAAGATTTCTACTGAACTCAGATGTTAATCTGTAGAAACAAGGATTAATTTCCATCATTGAGGAGGCAGCATAATGGTTAGCATAACTGTTTACAGTACCAGTGACCAGGGTTCAATTCCTGCTGCTGTCTGTAAGGATTTTGTAAGTTCTCCCTGTGACCCCAGGATAATGACACAGTCGAAAGATGTACTGATTGGTAGGTTCACTGGTCATTGCAAATTGTCCTGGTTTGGGCTAGGGTTAAACTGGGGGATTGCTGGGCAGTGTGGCTTGAAGGGCCAGAACAACCTATTCCACACTGTATCTCAATAAATAAATATGTTTAAAATATGCCAAAAAAACCCACTGAGTTGGCTCCTTCCCGGGGTAACACACGCAAAATGCAGGAGGAACTTGGCATCTACGGAGGGGATTAAACAGCTGACATTTCCACCCTCCCCCACCCAATCACCTTCCCACTCTCCTGGCCTGACCTATCACCTACCAGCTTGTACTCCTCCTGCTCCCCTCACCTTCTCATTCTGACGCCTGCCCCCTTTCCAGTCCTGATGAAGGGTATTGGCCTGAAACGCTGTCTGTTTATTCCCCTCCATAGATTCTGAGCTCCTCCAGCATTTTGTGTGCGTCACTCATTCCAATAGAGCTACAACAAACCCATCAAAACCGTCTTGTTTTCGTACTTACAGTGACAGGTAGCCTTGCTTTATCTTGCAGCATGCATTCCATTTACCCAGCCTGTGTAAAATCTCACCAGAGTATGTCTTCAATTTGACAATGCTTTCTGTTGATATCATCTGGGTGAATTTGGTAGAGGAAATGCTGGAGTTCGTACTGTACACTCTGCAGCAATATCAATTCACATGTAAAGTCTTCCAACAAACATTTCAAAGTTCTTGTCACCAAACAGTAATGTTTTCAGAATACAATGGGACACAAAACACATCCAAAAAGATAATCCTTATTTGCAAGACAGCACACTAACTGCTTACATTTTAAACCTCTAAACTCCTGCTGTAAACTGAATGTCTGCAAAACTGTGAGATTCAGGCACATGATGCCCTTCTGCTGTCTCACGGAATAATGATACAAGCACACACGAGGAGACAGGGAAATGACACCAGGATAATGACACAAGCACACACGAGGAGACAGGGAAATGACACCAGGATAATGACACAAGCACACACGAGGAGACAGGGAAATGACACCAGGATAATGACACAAGCACACACGAGGAGACAGGGGAATGACACCAGGATAATGACACAAGCACACACGAGGAGACAGGGAAATGACACCAGGATAATGACACAAGCACACACGAGGAGACAGGGGAATGACACCAGGATAATGACACAAGCACACACGAGGAAACAGAAATGACACAAGCATACACGAGGAAACATGGAAATTACACAAGCACACACAAGGAGACAGGGAAATGACACCAGGATAATGACACAAGTCCACATGAGAAGACAGGGAAACTACACCAGGATACTGACACAAGCATACACGAGGAGACAGAGAAATGACACCAGGATACTGACACGAGCATACACGAGGAGACAGAGAAATGACACCAGGGAAATGACACCAGGATACTGACACGAGCATACACGAGGAGACAGAGAAATGACACCAGGGAAATGACACCAGGATAATGACACAAGCACACATGAGGAGACGGGGAAACTACACCAGGATACTGACACAAGCACACACGAGGAGACAGGGGAATGACACCAGGATAATGACACAAGCACACACGAGGAGACAGGGAAATGACACCAGGATACTGACACGAGCATACACGAGGAGACAGAGAAATGACACCAGGGAAATGACACCAGGATAATGACACAAGCACACATGAGGAGACGGGGAAACTACACCAGGATACTGACACAAGCACACACGAGGAGACAGGGGAATGACACCAGGATAATGACACAAGCACACACGAGGAGACAGAGAAATGACACCAGGGAAATGACACCAGGATAATGCACACACGAGGAGAAAGGGAAATGACACCAGGATAATGACACAAGCACACACGAGGAGACAGGGGAATGACACCAGGATAATGACACAAGCACACACGAGGAGACAGGGGAATGACACCAGGATAATGACACAAGCACACACGAGGAGACAGAGAAATGACACCAGGGAAATGACACCAGGATAATGCACACACGAGGAGAAAGGGAAATGACACCAGGATAATGACACAAGCACACACGAGGAGACAGGGGAATGACACCAGGATAATGACACAAGCACACACGAGGAGACAGAGAAATGACACCAGGGAAATGACACCAGGATAATGCACACACGAGGAGAAAGGGAAATGACACCAGGATAATGACACAAGCACACACGAGGAGACAGGGAAATGACACCAGAATAATGACACAAGCACACACGAGGAGACAGGGGAATGACACCAGGATAATGACACAAGCACACACGAGGAGACAGGGAAATGACACCAGAATAATGACACAAGCACACACGAGGAGACAGGGGAATGACACCAGGATAATGACACAAGCACACACGAGGAGACAGAGAAATGACACCGGTATAATGACACAAGCATGCATGAGGGAAACATGGAAATTACAGCAGGATACTGACACAATGACACAAGGAGGCATTGTTTTAATTTTTATGTCTGCCCTTAATGAGAAAATATCAAAATCCCAGTTTGGTAACTAGGGAAATTTAAATTCAGAGGTAACTACAATGAAATGTAGTCACTAAGATCTAGTCACTGGATTTTATTTCAAAGCACCTTCATTGTGTTAATGTATTTCCAGGTTCTCGAGAGCTGCTGCTTGCACGTGGTTCGGTTGTTCAGAGTCTGCTGACATCCATGATTCTTGTTGGTTTTGTAATGGTTTGAGAATTATTCAGTCCGGGGTCAAAGAATCTGAATAAAATGCTGGGCTTGTCAGAGTCACCCACATCCCAAGACTGAATAAAAACAAAAATGAAACTGCGCCACTCTTCCTTCATTACTCTTTTATTGCTTTATTTTATTCTTCATTTCATTCTTGCTTTCTTCTTTTTTCCTCTTTCTTTCTTTCTTTCTTTTTTTCTTTCGTTCTTTCTTTCTTTTGTCTCTTATCTTTTTCCTTTTCTTCCTTCTTATTTCTTTTCTTTCCTTGCTCCTTTATTTCTTCCTTACTTTTTTCTTTCTTCCTTCCTTTTCTCTCCCCTTCTTACCCTCGTTCCTCCTTCCCTTTCTTTATTTTTTTCTCTCTCCTTTTGCTTTCACTCTCTTTTCTTCCTTACTGTCTCCCTATCTCCCTTTTTCTCTTTCACTTTGTCCTTTCAGGAGGAACTCGCATGCTGAACTGGGAGACACTTAAAGGGAATTGGCTCCATTTCCCTTCACTGCCTGAGATCTATTCCCTCATCCTCCCTGCCGTCTGTACCGTCACCCTGCTCCCTTATCTTGGCAGACCCACCCCCCGCACACAGCTGTTGAGGACGGCAATCCATTGTCCCCGCTGCAGTGAAGTGTAAAATTGGGGTATTGAGTGAATTCACTCCAGAGACCCGTCATCCTTTACTGAGAACAGATAGGTCTTGACAGTCACAGTGTTAACATTAACTGTTGAGATAGGACATGACTATTATGCTGCTCATCAAAAAATCGCAATGAACATCATGCCATGCGTGTCAGGAAACTACCGCTTGCCATTTATTATGAGTTGGCAGAATGGGCTTATAGACCGAGAACTGCCTCAGACACAAAGAGATAAAGCTTCACTCTGCTTTCGGTGGGATTGTCAGCTCTGTATACAGCTGTTGCCTTTCCATTTCATTACGAGAGAGAGAGAAATCAACCGAAGCTTGTATTACGAAGGGACCTACCTCTTCCATGCTGAGTAAAATGTTTCGTATTTCCGATGCGGCATTCCAGCTCACACTGAAACTCTGTATAGAAGAGAATAACACCATTCAGAATGAGGCCATTCAGCCCACTGATCCTGTACTGGCACTTTAGAACAGACGATCATCACCTAAGTCTTTCCCTCTCCATAGACTCACACCTCTAGGTACAACAAGAGCTTCTTCCCCACTGCCATCTGATCCTTGAGCTGAGCTGAAAAATTTTAACGCTGTATTTATTTCCGTTTCTTTCTCAGCTTGCCCTGCTGTCATTACGTTGAGTTTGTCATGTCAGTATCAAAGGGTCAGCTTTATTCTCCATATACATTTACATGGATTAGGAATTTGCTCTGGTGTGTTGGCGCGACATGCACAAAAAGAATTTAACAATTATTAATACATGGTTCATTCATTATGTGCCATTCTGTATGGCGTGGGTGATCATAGTCTTTCCATGACCACGATTGTTCCTCGCTCTAAGACCCGGGCCTTGACACATCGATAGGCTGTCATTGAGTCAAAGGGCAATACAGGATAGATACAAGGCCTTGGGCACAACCAGTCCATGTCAGCCATGGTGCCCACCCAACTCAACCCAATCTCACAGGCCCATCTCCCTCTAAGCTTTGCTCCTCCATGTACCTATCCAAATGCCTGTTGTACCTGCCTCAGACAGCTCGTTCCACCTACCACCCTCTGCCTGAAAAAGTTGCCCCTCAGGTCCCTTTTAAATCTGTCCTCTCTCAGCCTATCAATGCCCCCTCGTTTTGGACTCCCCTATCCTGAAACAAAGATTGTTATCAGCCACCTTATAAGACATAAGACCATAGGACATAGAAGCAAAATTGAGCCATTCGGCCCATTGAGTCTGCTCTGCCATTCCATCATGGCTGATTTATTATTCCTCTCAACCCCATTCTCCTGCCTTCTCCTGTAGCCTTTGATGCCCTGAATAATCAAGAGCCTATCAACCTCCCCGTCTTAAATATACAGTGCCGTGGAAAAGTATTCCGCCTCCACAACTATTTTCACAATTTACAGTCTAATTTTCTGAACTTAAAATATATTGAAGTAGGAGTCATGAGCTCATTGTGCATCATGCCAAATCAAAATAAAGATTACAAAACCTGTCAACAATTTACTAAAATTAAAATCAAAATTATGAGACTGAAAAAGTGTTCATCGACTTTGCAGCTACCATGCTAACTGCCCTCAGGTGCAGTAAATTACGCTACCAACCTACCCAATTTGCTGCTGTAGAAAATTGGAGGATCACCTGTTTCCAATGAATTCATAAGAATAAATACCCCTCTCTCTGCAAGGTCTAACAGTGTGGTTATCCATGTCTCTCATAATTTTAAACACTTCTATAAGGTCACCCTTCATTTTCCTATACTCCAAGAGGATAAAGATCTGGACTGGTCAACCTCTCCCTCTAACTTGGGCCAACAAGTCCTGGTAACATCTTCGAAATCTTCTCTTGGCACTCTTCCCAGTTTAACCACATCTTTCCTATACTCAGGTGACCAAAACTGTACACATGATGTACAAAGTACAAGGTGACTCCTTTAGGAGAGGAGAGAGACAGGTTCTGCCTCCATCTCATTTACAAGGACATTGACGGGACTGGAGGACCTGAGTTATAAGAAAAAAATTGAATAGGTTATGACTTTATTCTTTGGAATGAAGAAGGTTGAGGGAAAATTTGATGGAGATATACAAGATTATAAGGTGTATAGAAAGGGTAAATACAAGCAGACATTTTCCGCTGAGGTTGGGTGGGGGCTCCAACTCGAGGTCATGGGTTAAGGGTGAAAGGTGATAAGGGTTTAACTTCTTCACTCAGAGAGTTGTGTGAGTGTGGAATGAGCTGCCAGCACAAATGGTGCATGCGAGCTAGATTTCAATGTTTAAGAGAAGTTTGGATAGGTACATGGATGGTAGAGGTATGGAGGGATATGATACTGGTGCAGTTTGATGGAACTAGGCAGCTTAAATGGCTTAGTGTGAACTAGATGGGCCAAAGGGTCTGTTTCCGTGCTATAATTTTCTATAACTCTATGACATCCATGCGGAGTTGTCACAGTGCATGGAAATAAGCCCTTCTGTTCACCAAGTGTATGCTGAACACCAAGCGTTCATTTAAATTAACTTTATATTAATCTCTTTTAATTTCACCTGCATTCCTTTCAACACCACCGCACCCCCTCAGAATCTACCATTCACCTACACAGTAGGGGCAATTTCCATTGGTCAATTGGCCTACAACTAGCATGTCCATGTGATGTGGGAGAAAACTGAAGCAGCCAGAGGGAATCACAGGGGGAATATTTAAACTCCACACCGATAACACCTGAAGTTCAAAGTTCAAAGTAAACTTATTATGAAAGTACCCATATGTCACTGGTACACATGAAGCAGTCTCTTTATTTGACAGTCATACAAGACCTTGGTTAGACCCCATTTGGAGTACTGTGCTCAGTTCTGATCACCTCGCTACAGGAAGGATGTGGAAACTATAGAGAAGAGTGCAGAGGAGATTTACAAGGATGTTGCCTGGATTGGGGAGCATGCCTTATGAGAATAGGTTGAGTGAACTCGGCCTTTTCTCCCTGGAGCGACAGAGGGTGTGATGGGATCTGATAGAGGTGGATAAGATGATGAGAGGCATTGATCATGTGGTTAGCCAGAAGCTTTTTCCCAGGGCTGAAATGGCTAACATGAGGGGGCATAGTTTAAAGGTGCTTGGAAGTAGGTACAGAGGAGATATCAGAGGTAAGTTTTTCACACATAGAGTGGTGGGTACGTGGAATACAGGTGGTAGAGCTGGATACAATGGGGTCTTTTTTAAGAGACTCTTAGATGGTACATAGAGCTTAGAAAAATGGAGGGCTATGCGATAGGGAAATTCTCGGCAGCTTCTAGAGTAGGTTACATGGTCAGCACAACATTGTGGGCCGAAGGGCTTGTAATGGGCTATAGATTCTCTATGTTCTATTCTACCTTGAGATTTGTCTTATTACAGACATTCACAGTAAATGCAACGAAACACGGTGGAAGCAATGAAAAACAGCCACACAAGGTGATGGACAAACACCCAATGAGCATAAGACAATAAAATGTGCAAATACGAAATAAAACATAATAAATAAATAAACAAACAAACAAGCAAGCAAGCAATAAATATTGAGAACATGAGATGTAGAACCCTTGAAGTCCTGATGAAGGGTTTTGGTCCGAAACATCGACTGCTGGCCTGTTCCTCCAGCATTTTGTGTGCGCAGCTCTGGATTTCCAGCATCTGCAGATTTTCTCGTGTTTGTGTAGAGTCCTTGAAAGTGAGCTCATAGGTTGTTGGAACAGTTCAGAGTTGGGGTGAGTGAAGTTATCTCCTCTCGTTTAGGAGCTGATGGTTGAGGGGTACTAATTGTTCTTAACTGGAGGTGTGAGTCCTGAGGCTCCTGTACCACCTTCCCAATGTCAGCAGCAAGAGGAGAGGTTAGGATCAAACCCAGATCCCTGGAGTTGTAAGATAATGACTCTACCAGCTGTGCCACTCTGCTGATTATGTAAGAAGATGAGAAGCCAGGGAACTTGAACCTTGTTTTGAGGAAATTACTTGAATCAATAAATGAGGACAATATTGATCAAAAGTCATTGACTTGAAACAGTAACTCTGCTTCACTAAGCACAGATGCTGCCTGAACTGCTGAGTCATCTACGAGCCCAGAGTTGAAGGCCTGGAGTTTGGGGCCCTGTCACAGGCAAGTCCAACGATTGAAGCCCGAAGGTCATCTGGAAGTCCAGAAGTTGAGGCCCGATGGCCATATTCCTGGGTCTACGAGTCTGCGAGTCCACTGGGAACATTGAAGTCCTGTTGTCTGCCAACCTGTGAGTCAAATGGAAGCTGCAGGCCCAGATGGAGCCTGTCCTGGGGTTGGGCCACTGTGTGTGTGAGATGGGTGGGTGGGTGTAAGGGAAGGAAGGGGCTTGCTTTGCTGTTACTGTTGTTGCCTGTGTGGTTCTGCCGAACACTGGGGCAGGCTGTGCTGATGCCAGAATGTGTGGTGACATTCGCGGGCTGCCCCCAGCACGTCCTTCTCAGTACCGGTTCTCAGCACAAACAACACTGCACGTTTCAATGTACATGTGATAAATAAGTTAACCTGACTCTGAATATTTCCAACATATTTGGTTTATTATTTATTTATCTCTGTACGATTGTAACAAAGAGAAAACCATCTACTTGCTGTTTCTGTCCTGGTCCTACCACACTTTGTAAGGATTCTTTTAATATTGCTTTTAAATGTGTTAGGAGAATTATCAGAAAGCCAAATGTTGATAGTGAGGGACCAGCTAACTATAGGCCGATATCAAATCTTCCCATCCTTGGCAAGATTCTTGAGAAAGTCATTTTAAATTCAACAACTTTGTGAATGAGAATAATATTCTAGAAAAGTTTCAGGCAACACACACAAAATGCTGGAGGAACTCAGCAAGCCAGCCAGCAACTATGGAAAAAAAGTCTGAAACTTTTTTTCCCAGACACTGCCTGGCCTGCTGGGTTCCTCCAGCATTTTGTGCATAATGCCTGGACTTCCAGCACCGGCAGATTTTCTTTCGTTCTAGAAAAGTTTCAGTCAGATTTTAGAGCAAACCACAGCATGCCAACAGAATCTCAGTTCTAAATCTTCTAGACCTTAGTGTTGCCTTCGACATAATTGACATAACATTCTCCTAGATTGCCTTGAAATCTGGATTGGCCTCTCTGGTAATGCTTTTAATTGGTTTCATTCAGAGACCACTTAACTAAGAAATACAATGTACTTTTTGGTGTTGCTCAGGGAACCTGTCTTGGTTTACTACTTTTCTCTTTATACATGCTCCCCTTAGGATATATAATTAGAGCATAAACTTGATTTCCACAGTTCTGCAATGACTCACAACTGTACATCTCAGTTAAACCTGATAATGACAACACACTGTCTTCTCTGACTTCTGGTCTGGCTGCAATAAGCAAGTGGATGAGCAATAACATCCTAAAACTAAATGAAGATAAAACTGAAATACTTCCGATTGATCCCAAAGTCAAAAGAGATTAACTTCATTCTCAACTTGGGAACTTGGCCTCCCTTGTAAAATCAGCAGTAACTACCTGGGAGTTACTCTTGGTTCCCATCTGAATTTTAAATCCCACATGAAGAAAGTGACCAAAGCATCATTTCTACACTAAGAAATATTGCAAAGGTATGTTCATTTCTGCCATGTAATGATACTGAAAAACTAATTCACACCTTTGTATGGAATAGACTAGATTACTGAAATGCAGTTTTTACTGGCTTTCCAAACCAATCTATTGACAAACTTCAACTCATTCACAAATACATGTTTGACCTTTAACCAAAACCAGGATAACAGAAGATATCATCCCATACTAGCTACGCTGTGTTAGCTTCCTGTATCTTTTAGAATTGATTTTAAGGTTCTCTGCTTGTTTTTACAGCTCTTAATGGTCTGGGATCAGGGTATATCACAGAATTGTTTTGGTTTTGTAATCCTGCTCGAGCTCTCAATTCATCTTCCACCGGTCTCTTAAATTTAAACAATGTCCTTCAAAAGATAATCGGCAGGTTAGCTGTTTTGAACTATACTCAATACCAACTTAATACTTAATGGAACTTAATACCAAAAACTATATAGGATGCAGACTCAGTTGACACTTTTAAATGCCAGCTCAAAACCTATTTATTTAATCTTACTTTTAACTAACACTTTTTTGTCTTTTACTTTCGTGTTTGCTCTTTATCCCATTGTGAAGCACTTTGAATCATATCATCTGTGTGAAAAGTGCTCTGTAATTAAAGTTATTATTACTATTTATTTTTATTTAGAGGGACAGCACAGTAACAGGCCCTTCCGGCTCAGTGATCCTGCACCACGCAATCGTACGTACATGGCCAATTGACGTGTGTGTTTGGAACGTGGGATGAAACTGGAGCGCCCGGAAGAAAGCCACGCAGTCATGGAGAGAATGTACGAGCTCCTTTCAGATGGCAGTGGGAAGCTTTTCTTTCACTTCCATGTCATAATGACAGACAAATTTACCCACTCAGCCAATGCAGCAAGTATTTTCTGCTTGGAAGAGTTTGAAACCCATGAAAGATTTGAATTCATAACCTTGAAAGTAAATTACCCTGAAGTCTTATTTTGTTGTAAGCTTTCTACTGCAAGGCAGACTCGGAATTCAAAACAAGGTCAGGGGCTCGTATCATTCCCTTCCCTCTCATCACCAAAGGGTGACAGGAGGCTTGAATAATATGTTCCAGGTTTATTAAGATTCAAGTCAAATTTAATTCTAATGAAGATCTCCACACTTACCATCTGTAGCACAAGGGAAAGATAATTCATAAAGGATGCATTTGCCTCTGATTTTAATGGATAAACTCTTACCCTGTGACCCTGTATTGTGTGGTGGCACGGTAGCATACCGCCATTATAGTACCAGTGACCCAAGTTCAATTCCTGCCGTAGTTTGCAAGAGTTCGTACGTTCTCCCGGTGACTACATGGGCTTCCTCCAGTTCCTCTGGTTTCCTCCTACATTCCAAAGACGTACAGGCTAGTAGGATAATTGTTGTGGAAATATATGTGCAACCCGGAAGTCTTTATGAATTTGCAACACTTGTAAAATATTATGTGACAAAATGGAGCCTGTGAGATCCCAGGGTGCTTTGCTGGTTTGCTGATTTGGATGGGAGGCTTACAAGTCTGTGTGCTTTTTTATCAAGATGTGCATTTTATGACAGGAAGATGGGTGTGTTTATAGTGGTGGGGGGGATGTTTTAACAACCGAAAAAAATAGGACACAGCTTCTAAAGAAGAATTGCAGAACAAATGTCAGGAACCAGAGGTGATAGAAACATAGAAAACCTACAGCACAATACAGGCCCGTTGGCCTACAAAGTTCTGTCGAACATGTCCCTACCTTAGAAGTTACTAGGCTTACCCATAGCCCTCTATTTTTCTAAGCTCCATGTACCAATCCAAAAGTCTCTTAAAAGACCCTATCATATCTGCCTCCACCACCATTGCCGGCAGCCCATTCCACACACTCACCACTCTCTGTATAAAAAACTTACCCCTGACATCTCCTCTGTACCTCCTCCCCAGCAGCTTAAACCTGTGTCCTCTTGTGGCAACCATTTCAGCCCTGGGAGAAAGGCTCTGACTATCCACACAATCAATGCCTCTTATCATCTTATGCACCTCTATCAGGTTACCTCTCATCCTCCATTGTTCCAAGGAGAAAATCAACCTGTTTACATAAGACATGCTCCCCAATCCCGGGAACGCTCTTGTAAATCTCCTCTGCACATTTTCACCCCTGTGCAGCTGCTTTGAGCATCCTATGGACTTGGACACAAGATCCCTCTGATCCTCCACATTGCCAAGAGTCTTACCATTAACACTATATTCCGCAATCACACTTAACCTACCAAAATGAACCACCTCACACTTATCTGAGTTGAACTCCATCTGCCACTTCTCGGCCCAGTTTTGCATCCTATCAAGGTCCCGCTGTAACCTCTGACAGCCCTCCACACTATCCACAACACCTCCAACCTTTGGTCATCAGCAAATTTACTAACCCATCCCTCCACTTCCTCATCCAGGTCATTTATAAAGAACACGAAGAGTAAGGGTCCCAGAACAGATCCCTGAGGCACTCCACTGGTCACCAACCTCCATGCAGAATATGACCCATCTACAACCACTCTTTGCCTTCTGTGGGCAAGCCAGTTCTGGATCCACAAGGCAATGTCCCCTTGGATCCCATGCCTCCTTACTTTCTCAATAAGCCTTGCATGGGGTACCTTATCAAGTGCCTTGCTGAAATCCATATACACTACATCTACTGCTCTTCCTTCATCAATGTATTTAGTCACATCCTGTATTTAGTCAAATTCAATCAGGCTCATAAGGCACGAACTGCCCTTGACAAAGCCATGCTGACTATTCCTAATCATATTATACCTCTCTAAATGTTCATAAATCCTGCCTCTCAGGATCTTCTCCATCAACTTACCAACCACTGAGGTAAGACTCACTGGTCTATAATTTCCTGGGCTATCTCTACTCCCTTTCTTGAATAAAGGAACAACACTTGTAACCCTCCAATCCTCTGGAACCTTTTCCATCCCCATGGATGATTCAAAGATCATCACCAGAGGCTCAGCAATCTCCTCCCTCACCTACCACAGTAGCCTGGGGTACATCTCATCCAGTCCTGCTGACTTATCCAACTTGATGCTTTCCAAAAGCTCCAGCACATCCTCTTGCAAGCTTTTCAGTCCACTATCACCAAGATCCTTTTCCATAGTGAATACTGAAGTAAAGAATTCATTAAGTACCTCTGCTATTTCCTCCAGTTCCATACACACTTTCCTGCTGTCACACTTGATAGGTCCTATTCTTTCATGTCTTATCCTCTTGCTCTTCACATACTTGTAGAATGCCTTGGGGTTTTCCTTAATCCTGCCTGCCAAATCCTTCTCATTGCCCCTTCTGACTCTCCTAATTTCCTTTTTAAGCTCCTTCCTGTTAGTCTTATAACCTTCTAGATCTCTGAACCTTTTGTAAGCTTTTCTTTTCTTCTTGACTAGATTTATTACAGCCTTTATACACCATGGTTCCTGTACCCTACCATAACTTCCCTGTTTCATTGGAATGTACCTATACAGAACTCCACGCAAATATTCCCTGATCACTTGCCATATTTCTTCTGTACTTTTCCCTGAGAACATCTGTTCCCAACTTAAGCTTCCAATTTCCTGTCTGATACCCTCACAATTGCTTTTACTCCAATTAAACGCTTTTCTAACTTGTCTGTTCCTATCTCTCTCCAATGTTATGGTAAAGGAGATAGAATTGTGATCACTATCTCCAAAATGCTCTTCCACTGAGAGATCTGACACCTGACCAGGTTTATTTCCCAACACTAGACCAAGTCTTGTAGGCTTATCTACATATTGTGTCAAAAAACCTTCCTGAACACACCTAACAAACTCCACCCCATCTAAACCTCTTGCTCTAGGGAGATGCCGATTGATACTTGGGAAATTAAAATCTCCCATCACGACAACTCTGTTATTATTACACCTTTCCAGGATCTGTTTCCCTACCTGTTCCTCGATATCCCTTTTACTATTGGGCGGCCTATAAAATACACCCAGTAATGTTATTGACCCCTTCCTGTTCCTAACCTCCACCCGCAGAGACTCCGTAGACAATCCCTCCATGACGCCCACCTTTTCTGCAGCCGTGACACTCTCTCTGATCAACAGTACCACGCCCCCACCCCTTTTGCCTCACTCCCTGTCCTTTCTGAAACATCTAAAACCCTGCACTTGAAGTAACCGTTCCTGTCCCCGAGCCATCCAAGTCTCTGTAATGGCCACCACATCACATCTCCAAGTACTGATCCACGCTCTCAGCTCATCTGCTTTGTTCATAACACTCCTTGCGTTCAAATAGACGTATCTCTAACCGTCCGTCTGAGCGTGCCCCTTCTCTGCCACCTGTCTATCCCCCCTCACACACTGACTACTAGCTTTCCCTATTTGTGAGCCAACCGTCTCTTCCCCAGTCTCTTCAGTTTGGTTCCCAACCCCCAAAAATTCTAGTTTAAACTCTCCCCAGTAGTCTTAGCAAACCTCCCCACCAGGATATTGGTCCCCCTGGGATTCAAGTTCAACCTATCCTTTTTGTTCAGGTCACTCCTGCCCCAAAAGAGGCCCCAAAGATCCAGAAATCTGAATCCCTGTCCCCTGCTCCAATCCCTCAGCCACACATTTATCCTCCACTTCATTCTATTCCTCTACTCACTGTCACGTGGCACAGGCAGTAATCCCGAGATTTCTACCTTTGCGGTCCTGCTTCTCAACTTCCTTCCAAACTCCCTGTAGTCTTTTTTCAGGACCTCTTCCCTTTTCCTACCAATGTCATTGGTACCAATATGTACCACAACCTCTGGCTGTTCTCCCTCCCACTGCAGGACATCGTGGACATGATCTGAAACATCCCGGACCCAGGCACCTGAGAGGCAAACTACCACCCGAGTTTCTTTGCTGCCTCCACAGAATCACCTGTCTGACCCCCTGACTATAGATCCCCTATCACTGATGCCATCTTCTTCCTTTCCCTACCTTTCTGAGCCACAGGGCCAGAATCTGTGCCAGAGGCACGGCCACTGCCTCTTCCCCTAGGTAGGCTGTCCCCCGCCCAACAGTACTCAAACAGGAGTACTTATTGTCAAGGAGTACAGCCACAGGGTTACTCTCTAGAACCTGACTCTTCCCCTTCCCCCTCCTGACTGTGACCCACTTGTCTGTCTCCTGTGGCCCTGGTGTGACCACCTGCTTGTAATCCCTCTCTATCACCTCCTCGCTCTCCCTGACCAAACGAAGGTCATTGAGCTGCATTTCCAGTTCCCTAACTTGGTCCCTCAGGAGCTGCAGCTCAATACACCGGGTGCAATTATGGCCGTCTGGGAGGCTGGGAGGCTGGGAGACTCCAGGACCTCCCACATCTGACACTGAGCACCAAACAATTGCCTCACACACATACTACTTCCCTTCCGCCATTAGTACAGGTAAACCAACCTCGCCTCGTTACCGCCTCAGCCCGTTGAGCCAAAGCCCTATCACTCTGCCACCTCTCACTCCGCTGCCCGCTGGATATGGCCGTCTTCTTTTTAAACCTTTCCCACTCTACTGGCTGATGTTGTGCGCCTGCGCAGTCTTGTCTCTGTTATGATGCAGATAACAGAGGAATGTTATGGGCTGGAACAACCTAAGTACTATTCTAACCATATAACCATATAACAATTACAGCATGGAAACAGGCCATCTCAGCCCTTCTAGTCCGTGCCAAGTGCTTACTCTCTATTCTCTCCAAAAGGTATAAAAAAGCTTTGTTTGAATTGTAAGACTGAACATATTCTCCAACGATAATGTGTAGAGTAGCTTTCCTTGCAAGTGAATAAAATTTGCCTATAATTTGATGCACTCTGAATTTGTCGTAGTTTGTTGTTGTCTATTCAGAAGACATAGCTCAATGGTACATGACAATGGTCACATGGGTGTAATTGGGTGATGCAGGCTTATTGGGTCAGAAGAACCTGGTACCATGCTGTATCTCTTTAATTAAATAAACTGTTTATTTTCTTATTTTTAAAAGAACCGACTGAAACTTATTCACCTTCAAGCTGTGGGAATGAAGGAGCTGATTGGTAGTGGGTATTTGATTTATTATTGTATCACGTAGAGAGGTACAGTGAAAAACTTTTGTTTGGCATGCTGTCTGAATGGATCATTTTAGGTAGCAGACAAGAGCAAAACAACAGCTAAGCGTAGAGCAAAGGAGTGTTTCAGTAACAGAGAACGTGCAGTGCAGGCAGACAACAGGGTGCCATGGTAGCGTGATGGTATGACAGCTTGGGGAGTCAGAGTTCAGAGTTCAATCCCAGCATCCTCTGTAAGGAGTCTGTACATCCACCCTGTGGGATGTTGGGTCTCTCCCAGTGGCTCCAGTTTCCTCCCACAGTCTAAAGATAACTGGTCATTGTGAATTGTCCCGTGATTAGATTAGGGTTAACTCGGGGTTGTCGGGGGGTGCTGGGGTGGTGCTGCTCGAGGGGCTGGAAGGACCTACTCTGCGCTGTACCGCTAAATAAAATAAAATTGATTGTGAGGTCAAGATTCCATCTTATTGTACCAGGAGACCATTCAACAGCGGGATTAAAACTCACCTTGAGCCTGGCGGTAGGCAATTTCATAGAGTGCAGTTCTGGTCTCCTTACTTGAGGAAATATACTTTGGAGGCAATGCAGAGGAGGTTCTCTAAGTTGATTCTGGAGACGAAGGGGGGTTAGCCTATAAGGAGAGATTGAGTCATTTGGGACTACGCTCGTTGGAATTCAGAAGAATGAGAGGGAATTTTGTAGAAACATATAAAGTTACAGAAGGAATTGATACAATCGAGGGAGCAAAATTCTTTCCACTGGAAGGTGAAACCAGAACTAGGGGACATAGCCTCAGGTTTCAGGGGAATAGATTTTTACTGTAGGGTGGAGATGAGGAGAAACTGCTTTTCTGGAGAATAGTGAATCTGTGGAGTTCTCTGCCCAGGGAAGCAGTAGAGGCTCCCTTATTAAATATATTCCAGCCAAAGTTAGGTGGCCGGGGAATTAGGGGTTATGAGTGAAAGATAGGTACAGAGTGCACAGCCAAATCAGCAAACTGGCACTTTGCTGTCTCTGAGGGAGTTCGATGAGGTTTCAGCGAAGCATGCGGCCTGAAGACCAAGAAACGTGAAGATGGGGCATGAGCCCAGGATCGACTGAATTTCTTGCGTCAAGGAAGATTGAAATTATCAAGCCGAGAGCAGTAGGCGGGTGGCGTTCAGCACCATCTACCAGCTTCTGGCTGTCTGCAGCCAGAGGAAGGTGTCTGCGTGTGACGGTCTCTCTCTCTCTCTCTCGCTTTCAAATAGAGTCTCCCTCCCTCCCACAGTTCATGGACTGGACTCTGTAGTTCACGTTATGATGTCTTTCTGATTTCTGGTCGCTCTTTTTCTTTTGTTGCTACCCTGGGCGATTTTGAAAGGGATAATGAACAACACAGGGCTAGATTGAACTGGACCGAAGATGGCTGTACTCCTTCAATGTTGTGTTTCATAGTCTGTGTTTTTTTGTTCTTTGTGTTGGGGGCTGTTGGTTTGATGTTAGTTTGTTGAACGGGTTCTGTGGTGTTCCTTTGCTGTGTGCCTGTCTGTGAGAAAATGACTGTCAGGACCGCGTGCTGTATACGGAATTCGGTAATAAATGTACTCTGAAGTTTCGAACTTACAGAGCCAGCTCGATGGGCCGAATGGCTGACGCCTGCTCCTATTTCATTTGTTCTTATGTTCACTTTCTTGTACTTCCTGCCCGATGGGAGGGTGGGGGAGAAGGGAGAGTGTCCAGATCAGGTGGGGTCTTTGATTATACTGGTTGCTTTACTGAGGCAGCGAGTCCATAGAGAGGAGGTTGGTTCCTTCGGCTTGCCGATCTTTGACCTCTACTCTCTGCAGTTTATTTATTTAGAAATACAGTGCGGAACGGCCCCTCCCAGCCCAATGAGCCACACCACCCAGCACCCACCTATTTAACCCTAGGCTAAACACAGGACGATTCAGTAACCTCCTAACCCATGTATGTTTGGACTGTGGGTGGAAACCCACACATTCACATGGAAGGCACACAGACTCCTTACAGGGGACAGCTGGATTGAACTCTGACTCCCCGAGCTGTAATCGTGTCGCACTAGCCACTAAGCTACCCACTTGCAGTCTGGAGCAGAGCTAGGATAGAATGATGGGCTGAGCAGCCTTCTCCTGCGCTCTATCTTTGGAGCAAGGCATCTTCTTACAGGATCGCCTTGCCAGTTTCTCACAGTGTCTGGAAGAGGAGCACGATAGAGTCTGCAGCCCGATGGTGGGGAGGCAGACAGGCGAGGGTTAAAGCTTCGAGCAGATGGAGGAGCAGTCTCTCTCACACAGCATTCCTCGTGGCACTGATCGAAACTTGTGGAAGAAGAGGGGAATGCCAGGTGGCAACTGCACCACCCAACCAGCTGCGTGGCTCTGACCATCTGATGGAGCTGTGCTGCCTACCCGCCTGCAGTAATACAAAGAGACCCAGGCTGAACCGAAATCTTCCATCTCACTGTCACCCGAACACCCCACCATCAGCCGAGACAGCAACTCGTAAAGGGACTCCATGGCAGCTGAGAGATCGAGAGAGAATGGGGCGCGAGGCGGGCATCTCATGGAATCCTACTGAAAGCTAAAAGGCCTTGATTGACTGGACATAGAGGAGGCATTTGCCTTAGGAAGAGAGTCCAGAATCTAAGAACAAGACTTCAGAATAAAGGGACATTCCTCTAAAACTGCGATGAGTATCTTGCACTTTATTGTTTACCTGCATTGCACTTTTCCGTAGCTTTTGCACTTTATTCTGCACTGTTATTGTTTTACCTTGTTCTACCTCAATGTAATGAACTGATCGGCACGAACAAGCTTTTCAGTAATAAACCAATCCCACTTACTGCCCGTTACACTGCTGGTGCAGCAATGAAAGTCCTCCATCTCTGGCATTGTTCAGGGTCTTCATAGCTTCCTCGCGGTTTTCACTCCTCTCAGTCAGGCAGGTCCCGGCTGGAGACTCAGGAATACCGCCACACTCAGAGGGAGAAGGATTCTTCATTGCTGTTTCCATAACAATTTTGTTTAGTATTACCAGTCAAGGCGTTTAGCCCTGAGCTGGAGGACTCTTAGACTGGCATCTACCCTTTGACCTGTTCGACATGGGCGACCCCAACAAGAGTCAAAGCATAAAGCTCTGATTCCAGCCAGCATAGCTCTCCGGGTCACAGAGGCACGCAAGCCTCCAAACTCTACAAGTTTGTGGTCCTCTTGGAGGAATAAACCAATACCATTATCAATTTCTTCGGCCACATGGTGGTGAGTGTGTGCAATTCAATGCATCAGAGCACAGTGGAGGCCACGGCATTGGGTATATCTAAGGCAGAGGTCGATGGGTTCTCGATCGGTGAGGGGCTAAGCATTCAGGTTCAGATTTATATATCATTGAAGCATACCGTGTGACAGGGAGAAGACAGGCCAATGGGGATGAGAAACGAACTCAGCCGAGATTGAATGGTGGAACAGACTCCATGGGCTGAACACCCGAATCCTGCTCCGGTATCTCATGGTCCTATGTAGGTAGAGGAGGGAGACGTCTCACACCCACAGTCTTTTGCCTCCATTACAGAGAGAATCGGTGAACCTTCTGTGGCTTTCACACTCTATCTCATCAAGGCCTTGTACCTCAGTGATTACCTGCACACAACACCGTGTTCGGTTTGGGGAACATCTAGGGTCAGAGATCACAACTTCAGAACAGAAGAACATCCCTTTAGAACAGAGATGAGGCGGAATTTCTTTGGCCAGCAGGTGGTGAACTGTGGAATCCATTGGCACAGACGGCTGTGGGGGCCAAGTTATTAAAATATCAAAAGCGGAGAGTGATAGGTTCTTGATTAGTAAGGTCATCAAAGTTTATAAGCAGAAGGCAGGAGAATGGGGTTGACTATAAGACATAGGTGAAGGATAATAAATCAGCCATGATTGAATGGCAGACTTGATGGTCCAAATGGCCTAAATCTGCTCATGTCTTATGACATTATGGTCTTAGCTAAATCGTTTGTGATACATAGGGTGTGGAATATCTTTGGGAACCTTTTAAAATGTGCTCATTATGTGTGGTGTGCTTTGTTCCCAGACCTGTCCAGTTAAAATTATACTTGGTTTATGTACGTTGTACTCAACCCATGGATTTTAAAAGACAGTGACTACTGACTACTTGTGAAATCTGGGTCAAGGTGCTGATACTGTGATTCAGTGTCAGTTCAATAGGTGTTCATGCCTTGTTCCCGTAGGAAGTCATTTCCATTTGCTTAACCCCTGGCTTGGTTTGTGATCCTTTCAAATGGACACACAGGTGCTCTGGAACAAATCTCCAGTGACGTGAGGAGGTGATTCTGAGTGCTGTTCACCGTCTCCCTTGCTTTTCAGGAGGTGTGTGAGCTGGAGTGAGAGGGAAGTTTTCAATCTGATCCCGTTGTTCGGTTTCTCTCGGGCTAGGGATGCTCCAACAGGAATCAGTGCCCTTTGAGTGATGTGGGGTAAGGTTGTTTTGTGACCAGCTCCTCCTCCACCCTGACGTCGCCGGTCCTTGCTCCTGACCGTTACCCATTCCGATATGCAGGGATAATAGAATGAGCAGGTTTAGCTCCACGACCAGCTATGAAGTAGATTTAAAGTACAAATCGTAAACAAGAGAAAATCTGCTGATGCTGGAAATCCAAAGCAACACACATAAAATGCTGGAGGAACTCAGCAGGCCAGGCAGCATCTGTGGCAAAGAATAGAGAGTCGACTTTTCGGGCCGTGACGCTTCTTCAAGAAGGAGATTCCAGAATAAAAATGTGGGGAGAGGGGAAGGTGATAGGTGAAGCCAGCTTGGCAGGAAAGGTCAAGAGCTGGAAAGGAAGGAACCTGATAGGAGAGAAGAGTACACCCTAGGAGAAGGGGACCCAGGGGGACCAAGTGAGCAGCAGTAAAAGATCAGAGTGGGAAATGGTGGGGGGTGGGGGAGTGGGAATTTGTTTTCTGGAAGAAGAAATCAATATTCAAATGATAGGTTGCAAAGCAATGGGGACAAAGCATAGAGTGGAAATTACAGACAAAAAAAATTCAAGATGAGACCATGCAGCAAACTCTTCACCAAAGACTGTGATGATTTTTATCATTGGGCCAAGCCGAGACTACTTCCCTCATCTGTAGGGTATGGGTGCCCCCTGTTGGTATATCCCTGCCACTGCAGTGTGAAAAACAGCATAACAGCAATGGCTTACACACAACGCTGGAGGAGCTCGGCCATGCAGGCAGCATCTATGGAGGGAAATAAACAGTGGACATTTCGGATCGAGTCAGCTCAAAATGTTGACTGTTTACTTCCCTCCAAAGGTGTTGCTTGACCTGCTGAATTCCTCCAGCATCTTGCATATGTTGCTCAAGATTTCTAGCAACTGCAGAATTTCTTGTGTGTCTCAATTACAGTGGATGTAGATTTGACCAAAGCATTCCATATTGAATGTGGGTGAACGTTTTTGATGTTATACCCTTCGGGGATGTACAGCTGCAGCGTCTACTATATAAGTTGCATTAAAGCAACCCAACTAAACATCTACCATGATCTCTGCTACCCAGGACAAGTGCAGGGAGGTCATAGAGTCATAGAGCACTACAACACAAAACCAGACCCTTCAGCCCCTCTAGTCTGTGCCAAACTGTTATTCTTCCTAGCTTATCTACCCACACCTGGACCATAGCCCTTCATACCCCTTCCATCCATGTACCTATACAGGCTCCCCTTAAATGTTGCATTTGAATCCATGCCCACCCCTTCTGCTGCCAGCTTGCTCCGCACTTGCACCACTCTCTGAGTGAAGATGTTCCTCCTCCAGTTCCCTTTCAATATTTCATCTTTCACTCTAGATCCATGACCTCTAGTTCTAGTCTCAACCAACCTCAGTGGAAAAAGTCTGCCCGCACTTACCCTGTCTACACCTCTCAAAAGTTTGTATACCTCTATTAAATCTCCCCTTACTCTGCCATGTTCGAGGGACCTTTCTCAGGTCCTCAAGATCCAGCAACATCCTTGCAAATTTTATCTGCACACTTTCAATCTTATTGACAATTTTCCTATGGGTGAATGACCAGAATGTGCACAATACTCCAAATTTGACCTCACCAGCATCTTGCACAACATGGTGGAAGGGGTGCCCCATGAAGTTGGCATCCATCACTAAGGATCCTCACCACCCGGGACATGCTATCTTCAACAGGAACCTGACCACCCATGCTCAATGATTTCAAAATGGCTTCTTCCCATCCGCCATCAGATTTCTGAACAGTCCAGGAACCCGTGGACACCACCACTCCATTCCTTTTTTATGCCTGTGATATTAAACCAGTGATACTTGGGCACAAAGATAGAATAGCGGGTTAGTGTGGTGCTATTACTGCTCGGGCATTCTGGAGTCTCTGTATGTCTTCCCCGCAGAATGCATGGGTTTTCCCGGGTGTTCCGGTTTCCTCCCACAGTCTGAAGGCACACTGAGTAGGTTAACTGGTCATTCTAAATTGTCCTGTGATTAGGTTAGGGTTAATTGGGGTTGTGGGGTTGCAGGGGAAGTGGGGTTCAAAGGGCCAGGACATATTGTATCACTAAACAAATAAACACGATTTTGATTTATTATTCTAATTTATTATAGTCTTAATTCTTTGTATTGTACTGCTGCCACAAAACAACAAATTTCATGTCATCTAAGTCAGTGATAATAAACCTACTTCTAATTTAAAATCCTTGAAATTTATAGCACAGAAGGAACTCATTCAGTCCGCTCTCTGCATGCCAGCTGAATCCCTCATTCACCTCCAAGGTCTTGGAGCTTAGACAGCTGAGGTCAAGAGGAAATCCTTCATTTCCACAAAGGAATATGGGTTTGCAGTTGTAAAGTGACAACTTCTGCCGGTGAGATGTCAGTCCTGTGACCTGCGCTGGATGGATGAGCTAAGTTAAACAGTTGGACAAGTTTCCCAATGGTAGCTCTCATGTGAAGCATTCAACACACAGTCACAGACCATCTGCTGTTACCCAGGGCCAACAGAACAAGCTGGTTGTACAGGAGCCTCAGGTCCCACACCACCAGGTTCAAGAACAGTTATTACCCGTCAACCACCAGGCTCCCGAACCAGGGTGGATCACTTCACTCACCTCAGCACTGAATTGATTCACTACCTATGGACTCACTTTCAAGGTCTCTACAACTCAGTTCTCGGTATTATTTATCTAATTTCTGTGTGCTTGCACAGTTTGTCGTCTCTTGTACGTTGTCTGTCCGTTTTTGCTCAGGAGTAGTTTTTCATTGACTCTATTGTATTTCTTTGTCTCACACTCGGAGCACTGGATACAAACTCAGAGGTGAAGTGTCGCCTCACCTGGGAGGACTGATTGGGGCCCTAAATGGTAGTGAGGGAGGAGGTGTAGGGGCAGGTGCAGCTCTTGTGGCACCTGCCAGGGTAAGTACCAGGAGGGAGATTAGTGGGGAGGGAGGAGTGGACAAGGGAATTGTTGGGTGAGACTAGAACTAGAAGTCATGTGTTCAGATAGAAAGGCGGAGGGGAGAACTTCTTCACTCAGAGGGTGGTGAGAATAAGGAACGAGCTGCTAACGGAAGCAGTGCGTGTGGTTCGATTTCAGATTTAAAGAGAGGTTTGGATAGGTTCATGATTGGGAGGGGTATGGAGGGCTATGGTCCAGGTGCAGATCGAGGGACTAGGCAGAATATTTTGGCACAGACCAGATGGGCTGAAGGGCCTGTTTCTGTGTGGGGGGGAAGGGAAAGATGTGCTTGGCGGTGGGATCTCGTTGGAGATGGCGGAAGTTACGAGAATCATGTCCTGGATGTAGGGGCTGGTGGGGTGGTAGGTGAGGACAAGAGGAACCCTATCCCTGTTGAGGCACTGGGAGCATGGAGTGAAGGCATACATGCGTAAAATGACAGAAATGCGGTTGAGGGCAGCGTTGATAGTGGAGGAAGGAAAGCTGCTTTCTTTGAAGGAGGATATCCTATTTGTCCCGGAGTGAAAAGCCTCATCCTGAGAGCAGATGCAGTGGAGATGGTGGAGCTGAGAGAGGGAGAAGGCATTTTTACAAGTGACGGGGTGGGGAGAGGTATAGCCCAGGTAGCTGTGAGAATCAGTGGTTTATAAAAGATAGCAGTCAATAAACTGTCTCCAGAGAGATCGAGAAAAGGGAGAGAGGTGTTGGAAATGGACCAGGTAAATTTGAGGGCAGGGTGGAAGTTGGAGGCAAAGTTGTTGAAATCGATGAGATCAGCATGAGTGCATGAAGCAGCACCAATGCAGTCATCCATGTAGCATAGGAAGAGTTGGAAAGCGATAGGCTCGGAACATGGACTGTTCTACGTAACTGACAAAAAGGGCAGGCATAGCTGGGATCCATGGCTACAGCTTTCGGTTGAAGGAAATTGGAGGAGTCAAAGGAGAAATTATTGAGAGTGAGGACCAGTTCCACTAGACAGAGGGAGTGCTGATGGGGGGGGGGGGATCTGGTTTGGTGTGTTGTCCAGAAAGAAATGGAGAGCTTCAAGGCCCTCCTGATGGGAGATGGAGGTGTATAGGGACTGCACATCTCTGGAGAGTAATGCCAATGGCTGGGGTAATGATAATGACTGTCTGGTAAAGTCACTGCCCAGAAGAAGGCAATGGCAAACCACTTCTGTAGAAAAACTGCGCCAAGAACAATCATGGTCATGGACAGACCGTGACCGCCCACATCAGTCGAAATGATACATAACAAACCAAACTATCAAGCAAGTTTGCTCCACTGAGATTGGGTGAGACTAGAACTAGAAGTCATGTGTTCAGATAGAAAGGCGGAGGGGAGAACTTCTTCACTCAGAGGGTGGTGAGAATAAGGAATGAGCTGCTAACAGATTTCAAATTTAAAGAGAGGTTTGGATAGGTTCATGAATGGGAGGGGTATGGAGGGCTATGGTTCAGGTGCAGATTGATGGGACTAGGCAGAATAATATTTTGGCACAGACTAGATGGGCTGAAGGGCCTGATTCTGTGCTGTAGTGCTCTCTGACTCTAAAGCATTTCATCAATCCCTCCTCAAGGAGAGTTCATGATGATTAGCAATTCCCACACCCTACAGTGAATAAACCGACCAGTCTGTGCTTCTCCCGCACGCAGAAATTGTCAATGGCTGTTGGAAACTCTGCGAATCCAAGGCTCAGGCAAAATTTTCAATTAGAACCCAATGATCCAGACACAGGTTAGTCTCACAGCCATCTCTAACACAGAAGAGAAAACACACAATTTTATGGGTAATTTATTTTTAATGCGTTTTGTTATAAATGTGATTTTTAGCGGCGTACAAGGATGCAACCAAGCAGTAATCCTAATCCCGTATTAGTTGCCTCCCACCATCTCTTTTCAGCAGAACGCTCTCCAACCAATTCTTACAATTGCCATGATTTTTCATTCAATAAAAAAATCCTGTTGTTAGAGCATCTTTAAAGTTGTAAAACTTGCAAGGGTTCAAAGAAGGATTATCAAAGTCCAGTGCATTGACTCCAATAGTATTTCACAATTGCACAACGCCTTGTAATCTGCTGCTGATCCCTATCCTAAATCATATGTCTCTGTTCCTTTGTAGTGGTTACTCAACCACTGGAAACAGCCTGCTTATCTGCAGACTCCTCAGAGAGCAGTGGGGTGCCCATAAGCATCACGCTTAAGGAAGGGGCAATTTCAAAATGCAAATCCATAGTTCAGAGGCTGCAGATTAAAATCCACTTTCACTTCCCAGTGAATAAAATTAATAAATGCAAAACAAGGTACTGGAACTATAGAGTAAAAACAGAAATTGCTGGAACTCCTCAGGGCTGACAGTATTTGCGGAGAGTGATGCAGTTAACATTCAGGGCCTTTAATCAAAATTGGAAGCAGTTAAAAAAAAATTAAACCATTTTTAAAATGAGTGAAAGCAATAGGAGGAAGGGGGATCAAGAAGATGGGTTAGAAACGTATTGATGGTGAAAGGCCTCAAAAGAGTGGATGTGGAGAGGAAGTTTCCTATGGTGGGGAGTCTAAGACCAGAGGACACAGCCTCAGAATCGAGGGGTGACCTTTTAGAACAGAGATGAGGAGGAATTTCTTTAGCCAGAGTGTGATGAATCTGTGGAATTCGTTGCCACAGGCAGCTGAGGAGGCCAAGTCATTGGGTATGTTCAAGACAGAGGTTGATTCTTGATTACTCAGGGCATGAAGGGATGTGGGGAGAAGGCAGGAGATTGGGGCTAAGAGGGAAAATAGATCAGCCATGATGAAACAGTGGAGAAGATGATGAGCCAAATAGCTTAATTCTGCTCCTATATCTTATAGAACATAGATCGGTACAGCACAGGAACAAGCCCCTCAGTCCACAATGTTGCACTGAACCAAATAAATTAGTAATCAAATGATTAACTAAATTAATCCCTTCTGCCTGTAGAATATTCATACCCTTCCATTTTCCTCACATTCATGCGTTTATTTAAATGTTTCTTAAAAGTTCCTATTTTTTCTGCCTCCACCACTACCACAGGCAGTGCATTCCAAGCACCCAACAATCCCTATGTAAAAAACTTGCCCCTCATTATCTCCTTTGAATCGATCTCCTCTCACCTGCAATACACGCCCTCTGATATTAGACATTTCATCCCTGGGAAGAAGATACTGTCGGTCTACTCTACCTTTGCCTGCGGTTAGCACGAGGATATGGAGGAAATGACGGAAGGATAACTGTTTAAGATGAGCCGGTTCAGCTTGCTGCCCCATGGAGTTTACTCATTTCTCAGCTGGACTGCACCTTCTTGCGAAGCTCTGGCATAGACAGAGTAGACAGACAGTAATTCTTGTCCCAGGGTTGAAATGTCTAATGCCAGAGGTCATGTGTTGAAACCAGAGCACCCAGAGGGAACCCATGTGATCACAGTGGGAACACGGCAGGAACTGAACCCCGATCAGTGATTGCTGGTGCTGTAATAACATTATGCTAACGGCAATGCTACAGTGCCATGAGCGTTTTGGAATGCCCTGTATGGGAGTGTGCAAAGCAAGATTTTTCGATGTATCACAATACATATGTGGTGAACTACATATACCTGTCTGGACACGCCCCCTGCTGACTGCTCCTGTGGCTCCTCCCACAGACCCCGGTATAAAGGCGATTGAGGCCTGAGCCCGGCCTCTCAGTCTCCAGGATGTAGTATGGTGGTCACTCACTGCTTGTTCCTTCTTCCAGTCAATAAAAGCCGATATCTCGCCTTTACGTCTCAGAGTGAGTTATTGATGGTGCATCAACATGTAACAATAATAATTGACCAATAACATGTATGGTCAACTTCCCAGTCATCTCTCTCACCCTAAATATGCAGACTATGTTCTAAACATAGAGAAAATCCAAAAGTCTGAGATGCAAAGGGACTTGGGAGTCCTTGCGCAGAAAACCCTAAAGGTTAACTTGCAGGTTGAGTCAGTGGTGAGGAATGCAAATGCCATGACAGCATTCATTTCAAGAGGTCTAGAATACAAGAACAAGGATGTGATGCTGAGGTTTTATAAGGCACTGGTGAAGTGTCGCCTTGAGTATTGAGAACAGTTTTGGGCTCCTCATCTAAATAAATGTGCTGGCATTGGAGAGGGTCCAGAGGAGGTTCACAGGGATGATTCCAGGAACGAAAGGGTTATCATATGAAGAAAGCTTGATGGCTCTGGGACTGTACTCACTGGAATTCAGAAGGATGAGGGGGCATCTCACTGAAATCTTTTGAATTTTAAAAGGCCTAGACAAAGTGGATGTGGAAAGGATGTTTCCCATGGACAAGAGGGCACAGCCTCAGGATAGAGGGGCGTCCATTTAAAACAGAGATATGGAGAAATTTCTTTAGCCAGAGGAGGTGAATTTGAGGAATTTGTTACCACGGGCAGCTGTGGAGGCCGGGCTGTGGAGGCCAGGCTGTGAAGGCCAGGCTGTGGAGGCCGGGCTGTGGAGGCCGGGCTGTGGAGGCCGGGTCTGTGGAGGCCGGGCTGTGGAGGCCAGGCTGTGGAGGCCAGGTCGCTGGGTGTATTTAAGATGGAGATTGACAGGCTTGTGACTGGCCATGGCCTCAGAGGTTATGGGAAGAAGGCTGAAGACAGGGACTGGGGAATCAGCCATGATTGAGTGGTGGAGCAGACTCAATGGGCCAAATGGCCTAATTCTGCTCCTATGTTTTAGAGTCTTATGGTACCTCTCCTCCCACACAGAAAAAGCACAGGGTTTTCCCTGACCTTGTCTTCCACTCCACCGGTCTACAAAGGATCCTCTTGCACAATCCCCAACAAGTCCTAAGTGACATCCTCCCTTCCCCTCTCCTTTCAGAAGAACTAAGAACTCTGGGTTATTCTGACATCTCCATCAAAATCAATAGGTTTTACATTTTGGAATCGGGCAGACGGGGCCTGTCAGCCGTGGTTGGTATCCCATCTAGGAGAAGGAAAACTCTGATCTCAAACCTCCGCCGCCTTACCCACTCATGGGGAAGGCTTTGGCAGTAAAATACAGAGCTGGAATTCCTAAGGCAGGCTTGCACTGAGTCCAACACTGACTGGCGACTCTTGCAATGCCGAAAGGGGTCAAGCTGTAGCGGTTTCTGCTGTTCCTCTGGATTCATCGGCTGTGTGGAGAGAGGGAGCCTGCTGTGCGGGCAACGGCTTGCTCTCCGTCACGTACCGCCATGGCTTGTGCACCATGTAGGCACCCAGAACGCAATATCCACGGTCAACCCCGAACAACAGGGGGCCTTGGACTTTCACCTTGGAAGGCTGAATCCAGGTGAGCCTCTCACAGTAGATGACAGGGTCCCAGGGAATGTTGTAGAACAGGATGACCTTGGAGTAGAAGAACAGGTTTGCTGAAGAGATAGAGTTTCTGATAGACAGGGTGCTGGCCTTCTGCCTATATAACGTACATACCTCTCCATTCTCTGTACGCTCACGTGTCTGTCTAACAGCTTCTTAGACACCTGGTTCATATTTTCTACCAGTACCTCCCCATGCACTGCATTCCAGGCGTTCACTGTAGAACAATCTTGCCTGCACATCTCCTTTGAACTTTCCCCTTTATCTTAAATGCATTTCCTCTCTTATTAGATATTTTGACCCTGGAAAAAGAGACTCTGTCTATGTCTCTCATAGTTCTGTAAACATCTTTCAACTCTCCCCTCAGCCTCTGACACTCCAGGGAAAACAACAAGTTCGTCTAATTTCTCCTGATAGCTCATGTCTTCTAGTCCAAGCAACATCTTGGTAAGCCTCTTCTGCACCCACTCCAGAGCCTCCACACCCTTCCCGTAATATGTGGCCACGTCTATGTTGCCAGGCACAGCTCAAGCACCATCTATTAATTTGCCAACAACACATCTATAGCTGGCAGAATTTCAGATGGTGGCAAGGGGGCATACAGGAGCGAGATAGATCAGCTAGTTGAGTGGTGTTGCAGTAACAACCTTGCACACACTATCAGTAAGTCCACGGATGTGACTGCGGATTTCAGAATGACAAAGTCATGGGAACACACCCTAGTCCTCAGCGAGAGATCAGAAGTGGAAAGGGTGAGCAGTTTCAAGTCCCTGGGTGTCAACGTTTCTGAAGATCTATCCTGGCGCCCAACATATTGATGCAATTACAAAGGAAGCACAACAGCAGCTAAAAGTTGAGGAGAACTGGTACGTCACCAAAGACTCTCACAAATGTCTACAGATGTACCGTGGAGAACATTCTAACCGGTTGCTTCATGTCTGGTGTGGAGAGGCCACTCCACAGGATCAGAAAAAGCTGCAGAAAGTTGTAAATTCAGCTAGCTCCGTCATGGGCACTAGTCTCCCCAGTATCCAGGGCATCTACAAAAGGCGAAGTCTCAGGAAGACGGCATCAATCGATAAAGACCCCCATCAATCCTAACCCTAATGCCCTAATGCCCTCTTCACATTGCTACCATCAAGGAGGAGGTACAGGAGCCTGAAGACAACACACTCAACAGTTCAGCTTTGTCTCTTCCCCCAATAGATTTCTGAATGGACAACAAACCCATGAACACCTCCTCTGTATTTTTCCTCTCTTTTTTCACTACTTATTTATTTTTTGTATACATTTTTCACAACATATTCCGATGACATTAAACCTGATTCTGATTCTAATGGGATGAGCTGATATTCCTGGTGTGATTGAAGCAGAGTTTTATAAAGCTGCAGCATAACTTCTTGACTCTTCAATGCAATGCCTCGACAAAAGAAGGCAAAGCAGGTCATCTGCTTTCTGTAGTAGTACAAGACTAGCCATCACTTCCCTCTGTCAGCCAGCACCCTCTTGATGTCCAACCAAGCACAGATCTTCCACTGTGTGCTCCATTTGCTCTTACATTCCTAACCTCTTCTCGGTTCTAACAATAGGTCACCAATCTGAAATCTTAACTATGTTTCTCCCCGCACAGATACTGCCTAGCCTTCTGAGTGTTTCCAGCATTTTATTCTAAAGTGAAATTAGCCTTTAAGTAGGGAATCTGACAGGTGAAAGGACAATAGGTAGCTCTCAAGGAGGTACATGTGAGACTGAACTGTAAATTATTTAATGACTTGGAAACAGTAAGTTCATTGGCAGCAAAGCTCTTTCCCCTCTCTTTCTTCACCACTGGAGTCTCCTTCGTTGCTTTTTGGTTAGAGGGAGCAGTTTGTACTGCAGCTGTCCCCGGTTTTGAAAATCTCAAACACATTCACAAGCGGAAACATAGTCAGTGCTCCAATCATGGAACCGAGCTGCACTGCTGCTCCACACCACACCAGGGCGCTGTGGCTCTCATCACGGAAAATGATTCCGATCATCACCTTGACATAGGACAAGGTCCCAGTAAATAAAATCCACGACAGGACCTGTATGAACAGGAATCACACCTTGTTATACAAAAACACTCAAAATAATCAAGAAAAACAGACACAATATATGATAGTTTTGTACTGAAAACAAACACGAGAAAATCTGCAGTTGTTGGAAATCCAAAGCAAGACACACAAAATACTGGAGGAACTGAACAGGCCAGGCAGCATCTATGGAAAAGATGGTTCAGGCCGAGACCCAAAATGCTGACTGTTTACTCTTTTCCATAGATGCTGCCTGGCCTGCTGAGTTCCTCCAGCATTTTGTGAGTCTCGTATTGGACCCAGCCTCCCTCCCCCACCCCCCAATGGACTCTGGCTGCACTTCTCACAGCTTCAGTGAGACCCCCATCCACATAGGATGTTCTCTCCTCTTCCCTCACTCATCAGGCAGAAGATACAAAAGCCTGAAAGCACGTGCAGGGACAGCTTCTACCCTGCTGTTATAAGACCATTGAATGGTTCCCTAGTATGATAAACTAGACTCTTGACCTGACAATCTACCTAATCGAGTCCTTGCACTTTTTTTCCTGCACTCTCTCTGTAGATGTTACACTTTATTCTGCATTCTCTTATTGCTTTACCTTGCACAACCACAGTGCACTTTTGGAATGTATTGATCTGTGTGCACTATGTGAAGTATTAATCCATTTTTTAGTGTACCTCAGCCTTGCCTGGCCTCACTCATTACAGCCGAAATATTACTTAACAAAGGGCACCAAAAGCAGGCACAATAGTGGTGCCACAAAAAACGAGGAATTCAAATGTAAGTTGTTGCTGCAAGAAAAATTAGCACTTTGGGATTTTAAAAAAAGGAACAATATTATTAAGGCAATCTCCATATTATGGTAAGTGTGATTATATAATTACAGTGTTATTTTACGATGAGAGGTAATATCTCTGTAAACCACAAAAATGCTGATATACTGTATAAATGCATTAAGCGGAAACTAATTATAATGATGTTTTTATATTGTACAAACTTAGCCTCAAGGGAGCAGGCAAGTGCTCAACCACAGCCACAGCACTGATTTAAAAGTCTCTCTGGATCCAGTTTAACTGGTTATTAATCTATTGAGATACTCAGAAGGAATAGAGAAAGAGAACACATTCTCACTGTGTCCGCCTTGTGGAACGAGAAAGCAGAGAAGAGGGGCAGGTACCTTGTCCATTCTACCAACACCAGCTCTTGCTTGACTCCCCCATCCCCTCCATTTTAGACCATAAAACCATATGATACAGAAGCAGAATTAGGTCACTTGGCCCATTGAATCTGCTCCACCATTTCATCATGACTGATCCATTCCCTCTCAGCCCTCTCTTTGTATTCCTTCATGCCTTGACTAATCAAAAATCTACCAGCACCTGCCTTACATATACCCAATAACCTGGCCTCCACAGCTGCCTGTGGCAATGAATTCCACAGATTCACCACTCCTTACCTAAAGAAATTCCTTCTCATCCCCATTCTAACTCGATGTCCCTCTCCACATCCACTCGATCAGTATTCAATAGGTTTCAATGAGCTCCCCCCTTCATTCTTCTAAATTCGAGTGAGTACAGGCTCAGAGCCATCAAACGCTGCTCATATGATAACACTTTCAATCCAGGAATAATTTCACGAACCTCATTTTCCTACGCACATGGAAATACCAGTGCCCAAGAATGGAAAAGCCCATAGAAAGTGGTTGGTAAGTTGATGGAGAAGATCCTGAGAAGCAGAATTTATGAACATTTGGAGAGGCATAATATGATTAGGAATAGTCAGCATGGCTTAAGGTCGTGCCTTAATTTTTTAAGGATGTGACTAAACACCTTGATGAAGGTTAAGTAGTAGATATAATATATATAGATTTCAGCAAGCCATTTGATAAGGTACCCCATGCAAGGCTTATTGAGAAAGTAAGGAGGCATGGGATCCAAGGAGACATTGCTTTGTGGATCCAGAACTGGCTTGCCCACAGAAGGCAAAGAGTGATTGTAGACGGGTCACATTCTGCATGGAGGTCAGTCAACAGTGGTGTGCCTCAGGGATCTGTTCCAGGATCCTTACTGTTTGTGATTTTTATAAATGACCTGGATGAGGAAGTGGAGGGATGGGTTAGTAAATTTTCTGATGACACAAAGGTTGGGGGTGTTGTGGATAGTGTGGAGGGCTGTCAGAGGTTACAGTGGGACATTGATAGGATGCAAAACTGGGCTGAGATGTGGCAGATGGAGTTCAACCTAGATAAGTGTGAGGTGGTTCATTTTGGTAGGTCAAATATGATGGCAGAATATAGTACTAATGGTAAGACTCTTGGCAATGTGGAGGATCAGAAGGATCTTGGAGTCCGAGTCCATAGGACGCTCAAAGCAGCTGCACAGGTTGACTCTGTGGTTAAGAAGGCATACGGTGCATTGGCCTTCATCAACCATTGGTTGAGTGCAAGAACCGAGAGGTAATGTTGCAGCTATGTAGGACCCTGGTCAGACCCCACTTGGAGTACTGTGCTCAGTTCTGGTCACCTCAATATAGGAAGGATGTGGAAATTATAGACAGGGTGCAGAGGAGATTAACAAAGATATTGCCTGGATTGGGGAGCATGCCTTATGAGAAAAGATAGAGTGAACTCGGTCTTTTTTCCTTGGAGCGACAGTGGATGACAGGTGACCTGATATAGGTGTATAAGGCAATGAAAGGCATTGATCATGTGGATAGTCAACAGTTTTTCCCAGGGCTGAAACGGCTAACGCAAGAGGGCACAGTTTTAAGATGCTTGGAAGTAGGTACAGATGAGATGTTGGAATTACGCAGAGAGTAGAGAGCATGTGGAATGGGCTTCCAGCGACTGTGGTAGAGGCAGATATAATAGGGTCTTCTAAGAGACTCCTGGATAGGTACATGGAGCTTAGAAAAATAGAGGGCTATGGGTAACCCTAGGTAATTTCTAAGTAAATACATGTTCAGCACAGCATTGTGGGCTGAAGGGCCTGTATTGTGCTGTAGGTTTTCTATGTTTCTATGTTTTCTAAAGTGGTGGGTGTAATCCAGCTCATCACATGCCTGGGGAAATGCCCTCCCCACCACTGAGCATGTCGACAAAGCTCGCTGCCACAAGAAAGCAGCGGACATCATGAAGAACCCCCATCTTCCAGGGCTTTCTCTCTTCTCACTACTACCATCATGCAGGAGGTACAGGAGCCCCCGGACCCACACTATCAGGTTCAGGAACAGTGATTACCCCTCAACCATCAGCCTCACGAACCAGTGGAGATAACTTCACTCATCTTCACTGAACTGATCACAGAACACAACCTATGACTCACTTTTAATGTTTCCACTGTTCATGTTCTCAGTATTATTTATTTATGTATATGTGTGTGTGTGTGTATGTATGTATTTAGAAACCTAGAAACGTAGAAAGCCTACAGTTAACCACAGCCCTCTATTTTTTTCAGCTCCGCGTACCTATGCAGGAATCTCTTAAAAGACCCTATCGTATCCGCCTCCACCACCGTTGCTGGCAGCCCATTCCATGCACTCACCACACTCTGCATAAAAAACATACCCCTGACATCTCTTCTGTACATACTTCCAAGCACCTTAAAACTAGCCATTTACACAGTTTGTCTTCTTTTGCACATTGGTTGTTAGTCAGTCTTTGTGTGTATTTTCATTGATTCTATTGTATTTCTTCATTCTATTGTGAATGCCAGCAGTAGAATGAATCTCAGGGTACCACATGGTGACATATAGGTACTTTGATGGTAAATTTATTTTGAACTTTGAAATACTTACATTGTAAGAATCTACCGAATTCTCTTTTGCGAACTACCAGTGAACCTACGTCCAATGCCCTTCTACTGACAGCTCACAGCAGAACTAATATTTTTATTTTGTTTGGATTTCATTTGACAATTTCCTTGAATTTCCTTCATCACTGAAGTTGGTGGTGGGGTAGAGATACGTCTCTACCAAAGGAGGTGTAAGGCGCTCTTTCCCTCCGCTAGCCTGCAGATCACCCTTGGGTGAGGTGTAGCACCTGCTTAGCCCCCGATCAGGGTCACGTGAAGCCACAGGAGCTGGTGCTGGACGGTCGTTTGAGCAGCCAGTGCATATCACAAGTCCTGGTTATGTGACCACTGACGCCAGACAGACAATCTCTGAACAGTATTGATAATGGCTGGGGTCACCCGTCTTGTAAAGACACTGCTCGGAAGAAGGCAATGGCAAACCACTTCTGTAGAAAAATTTGCCAAGAATAATCACAATCATGGGATCATGCTTGACTATGTCATATATGGCACATAATGATAATGATGATCACTGAAAGTAGCTTCCTTTATTCAAAACATTTAAAGGTTTTATGTAATATTAAACCTCCCTTTAATTAACTCTTAGCATATGGAAAACAAAAAAATTGCAGAAAAGAAGGGAATAATTGCAGGAATGAACAGGTTAATGTATGAGGAGCTCCGGGCCTATACTTGCTGCTGTTAAGAACGAGGGGTGATTTCATTGAAACATCTTAAATATTGAAAGGCCTAGGTAAAGTGGATGAGGAGAGGATGTTTCCTATAGTGAGGAGTCTAGGACCAGGGCGCACAGCTTCAAAATAGAAGGATGTCCTTTCAGAGCAGGGGTTCCCAATCTTCTTTATGCTATGGACCAAACCTGTTAAGCAAGACGTCCGTGGATGCCAGGTTGGGAACTACTGCTTTAGAAGATGATGAGGAAGAACTTCTTCACCAGAGGGTGGTGAATCTGTGGAATTCATTGCCGCAGACGTCTGTGGAGACCACGTCGTTGAGTACGTTTAAAGCAGAGGTTCATAGGTTCTTGATTAGTAAGGGTGTCAAAGGTTACGAGGAGAAGTGGGAAGAGTTGGGGAGTGATGCCACTGTGAGCTTGGAACATGGACTGTTCCACGTAGCTGACAAAAAGGCAAGCATAGCTTACCTTACACCATTGTTTTTTTAATAATACAAAAGCTCCTTTGGTTTCCTTGCTTGTTCTTTGCACCAAGACTTTGAATTCAAGATTCAAATTTATTTGTCGTGTGTACATTGAAACTTACAGTGAAATGCATCTTTTGAATTAATAGCCAACACACTCAGGGGTGTGTTTGGGACAGCCTGCATGTTCCGGCGCCATTATCCCCTCTAATTTGTAATGACCAATGTGCCCAAAAATCGTGCGCTGTGCAATTTTTTGCTCAGTGACCACAACCGGTGCACACTGAATTTTATATAGAGAGGTATTCATTTTAGCAGCTAGCAAAACACTGACAATAAGAACTTTGATCTCCTCTGGGTTTAATCATTTTCATCTCATTGATAATGAAGGATTTTCTTGCCGGAGCTTCTGCACACCGTCCATATGTGATTTGCTTGCTAACTGATGCTTTAAAAAGTGAAGTTTCCAAATATCACTCCAGCAACTTTTGCATCATGGCAACACCAGTTTCTGTATTGTACATAAATGTTCATTGCAGCTGCACGTTCCTGACCTCATGAGCTTTCGGTGTAGTGGTTTCTACCATTTCATTAAGACATTCCGCTTTAAATGAATGGGCAGTTCTGCTGCTTTACACACCATTTGGAATTCAACATACTGAATCAATAAGTTCTTCTATAAAAACCCCACAAATAATCTAGTTCTAAAATCTGCAGACAAGTCTTAGAAACATAGAAAACCTACAGCATAATACAGGCCCTTCGGCCCACAATGCTGTGCCGAACATGTCCTTACCTTAGAACTACTTAGGCTTACCCATAGCCCTCTATTTTTTGAAGCTCCATGTACCTGTCCAGGCGTCTCTTAAAAGACCCTATCGTATCCACCTCCACCACTGTCACCAGCAGCCCATTCCACGCACTCAGCATTCTCTGCGTAAAAAAAACTTACCCCTGATATCCCCTCTGTACCTACTTCCAAGCACCTTAAAACTATGCCCTCTCATGCTACCCATTTCAGCCCTGGGAAAAAGTCTCTGACTATCCACACAATCAATGCTTCTCATTATCTTATTCACCTCTGTCAGGTTACTTCTCATCCTCCGTCGCTCCAAGGAGAAAAGGCTGAGTTCACTCAACCTATTCTCATACGGCATGCTCCCCAATCCAGGCACCATCCTTGTAAATCTCCTCTGCACCCTTTCTATCGTCTCCACGTCCTTCCTGTAGTGAGGCGACCAGAACTGAGCACAGTACTCCAAGTGGGGTCTGACCAGGGTCCTAAACAGCTGCAACATTACCTCTCGGCTCTTAAACTCAATCCCACGATTGATGAAGGCCAATGTGCCTTATGCCAAGTCATCGCAAGCTCCATGTTGTTCAACACCGTGCAGATCAGAAACTGGAAAAGGAAATGTGACTGTGGTCAATCATGAAATATACTTAACATGCCAACGACTTACAGGGTGACAGGCTGGTGTCTGTGGGATGCCTCAATTAGCATGATTCTATTACAGCTAAAGGTGTCGGAGTGTGGAGTTCAATTCTGGCATCCACTGTAATAAGTTTGTACGTCCTTCCCATGAGCACATGGGTCTCCTCCGGGTGCTCTGGTTTCCTCCCAGAGTCCAAAGATATACCAGCACAGGAAAGAGTTAAAGTTACACTTACAGTTTCTGAATTGAAGCAGGATTGTGCTAAAAGAACTAAGTAAGCTCATGATTGATTTATGGACTGTACTGAGAAATTAATCCTTGTATGAAAAACTCAGGTCAATTCTCACGACCTCTAGCCTACATGAATCAAGGAAGTGGAGGAGCTGTTCAGATCTCTGACTACAGATGTCGGGAGGGAACAGTGCTGAATGGAAGTGAGTAGGAGTGGGAACGAGGGATTCTGCATAATTGGCCATTGTATAGCAGAGATTTTAACAGCTGAATTCATCTGAATAAACTCGCAGCCTAGCGGGTAGCGCAGCAGTCAGTGTTAACATTTCACAGTGCCAGTAATCAGAGGCTCCCGCTACTATCAGTAATTTGTCCGGCTGGCACCCACACCGGACTTCGAAGCGAGTGGTCACAGGTTCAGATCCGGCCGACTCCTTGCAGACTTTCCATTCGTACTCGGTCAGCTAGCAACTCATCAGCCTTGTAAAAAACAGACAGATGCTAAAGAAATGGCAAGGTTGCAGTCTGATGCATGGAGAGGAACAACAATGATCTGTAATCTGTAAGATGTCTGTATGTTCTCCCCCTGACCATGCAGGATTCCTCCAGGTGCTGCGGTTTCCTCGCACTTTGCAAAGATTACAGGTCAGGGTTAGGGTTTGTAAGTTGTGCGGAGACGCTCTGTTGAAGCCAGAAGCATGGCAACATTTGCAGGCTGCCCCAGCACATCCTCTGACTGTGTTGGTCCTTGATGTGAAGCACTCTATGTTTCAATGTTTTCATGATAAGCTCATGTTTATCTTTAATCCAAGACAAGGATGTAATTCTGAGGCCTTATAAGACATTGGTCAGACTGCACTTGGAGTATTGTGAGCAGCTTTGGGCTCCTTATCTAAGAAAATGTGTGCTAGCGTTGGAGAGGGTCCAGAGGAGGTTCACGAGAATGACATCAAGAATGAAAGGGTTAATGTATGGGGAGTATTTGATGGTACTTGCTGGAGTTCAGAAGAATGAGGGAGGAACTCATTGAAACCTATTAAAGATTGAAAGGCCTAGATAGAGTGGGCATGGAGAGGATGTTTCCGATGGTTGGAGAGACTAAAACCAGATTATGTAGCCTTAGAATGGAGGGACACCTATTTAGAACAGATGAGAAGGAATACCTTTAGCCAGAGGGTAGTAAATCTGCGGAATTCATTGCTATATCCAGCTGTGGAGGCCAAGGCAATGGATATACTTAAAGCAGAAGTTGATAGGTTCTTGATTAGTTGGTGTGTCAAAGGTTATGGGGAGAAGGCAGGAAAATGGGATTAAGGGGGATAATAAATCAGCCATGATGGAATGGTGCCGCAGACTTGATGGACTGAATGGCCTAATTCTGATAATAGATCTTACCTTTCTGTTCAACAGATGCACTCCTGGTCAGCTTTGCAATGAATAACTAATGCTCTTGTGGGGGGGGGGGGGGGGAGCCATTCATCAGAGAATCACCACAGACCTTTACAGCATGGAAGTTGGCCCCTCGGCCTATATCATCCAGACCCAACCAATTATGGCTGACTTTTTCTCAACCCCTTTCTCCTGCTTTCTCCCCATAATCCTTAACAGCTTTACCACTCAAGAACTTATCAATCGCTGACTTAAATGCACCCCCAATGACGTGGCCTCCACAGGTATATCCGGCAACAAGTTCTACAGATTCACCACCCTTTAGCTGAAGATATTCCTCCTCTTCTCTGTTCTAGAGAAACATCCCTTTATTCTGAGTCTGTGCCCTCAGATCCTAGCCTCTCCTACCAATGGAAACATCCTCTCCACAACCATTCTATCCAGGCCTTTCAATATCTGGTAGGTGTCAATGAAAATTCCACCTTCTGAACTCAACCAAGTACAGGCCCAGTGCCATCAAACATGCCTGATATGCTTGAATAATGGGGACAAACTATTTTTTGGGGGACTCTCCTTGTTCCTCAGTATATTTGTCTGCCCACTCTACTAACGGACCGTATCAGGAATCCACAGAAATCACACATCCCAAAACAATGCAACACACACAAAATGCTGGTGGAATTCAGCAGGTCAGGCAGCATCTATAGGGAGAGGAATAAAGAGCCAATGATTCGGGCCGAGACTCCTGGTGCTCATTGACGCCAAATGGAGAGTGAGACGGAAGCGGATGTGACGAAGATTCAAATAGCACAGAGACAGGTTATTCAACCCAAGCTGCCCACCTTAGCTAGTCAAAGTCCAAAGTAAATTTATTATCAAAGTACATATACGTCACCATGTACAACCCTGAGATTCATTTTCTTGCGGGCATTCTTAATAAATCCATTACAGATGAAAGGCCACACCAACCTGGGTGTTCAACCAGTGTGCAAATGACAACAAATTGTGCAAATATGAAGAGAAAGAAGGGATAATAATAAATAAATAAGCAATAAATATCGAGATTTTGCAAAGACTAAGTTGCTTTTGGCCTGTATCCCTCTTTCCTGTCCATATCCCTATCCAAATCGCTTTCAATAATGTTACTCAAAGGTTCAAAGGTCCCATTTACTGTCAGAGTAATGTATACAATCTACATCCTGAAATGCTTTTTCTTCACAAACATCCACAAAAACAGAGGAATGCCCCAAAGAATGAACGACAGTTAAACGTGAGAACCCCAAAGATACCTCCCGCGCATAAGCAACAATCACCCCTCCCCCACCAGCAAAAAGAAAGGCGCATCGGTACCATCACCGAGCACAAGCGTGAGCTAAGCAATAGCAAAGACACAGACCAAAGTTACCCCAAAGGCTTCACAATTCATCTGACATTCGACAAACCACAGGCTCTCTCTCTCCCTGGCAAGGGAGAGAGTGGTGTCCCCCATCATTGCACCTACCTCAGCTGCTATATTTGTTTATTTAGAGATAGAGCACAGATTGGCCCTTCCAACCCCTCCAGCCATTCTGCCCAGCAACCTCCAACAATCCTGATTCCTGGCAGGCAGGATAAATCCACTGCCCTCTGCGTCAAGAGGTTTTCCCTCTGATCCATTTTAAATCATCCCCCCACCACACCCACCACCCCATGTTAATCCTCATGCCCTCTAGTTTTTGGTTCCCTTTCCCTAGGAATAAGACCCTATCTACAATATGCTCTTCATAGTTTTATACAAGTCTATACAATAAAGCCCTACCCTGCCATCATCTACCTGTAACTCAGAATCTCACATCCTGGTAACAGTCTCATAAACTTTCTTCATGTGATGTCAAGAATACTGCTTTTAACAGACTCTGGAACTGAAGGACATGACTGCCCAGTGTAGCATTATCTTCAGCAACACACACAAGTGCTGGAGGAGATCAGGCAGCATCTATGGAGGAGAATAAACATTTGACATTTCAGGCCAGACCTATCTCTTCTTGTCCCATACTCACAATCAGGGCAGGGCCAGCTGAAGAATGCAGCAGCACGGGGCAGGGGCTCAAGGCAGCCATGGCCATGTTATAGGCACCAAACATCGTCCCAAGCAGAGACAGGGATCCCAGCAGCAATAAGGACCTGCAAAAAAGAGAAGACAAGAAGCTTGGCAACTTTTTTTTGCAACACCTTCTGACAAACTGCCTCCTTGATAGTAGGTCTAGGCATTCTGATGATCTGTGCTATGGATCTAGAACATTCTTTTCTGACGATATAATCTATGGATTGTCCAAAGAAAGAGTTACATTAGTCACAACGTCAGTGAATGACCAGAAAGAAATGGAAATGAAATTGGGTGACTATCATCACATGTACTAAGGTACAATGAAAATCTTATTTTATTTATATGACATTCATATAGATCATTTCTTTACAACAGTGCATTGAGGTAGCACAAGGTAAAACAATAGCAGAATGCAGAATAGAGTGTTCCAGTTACAGAGAAAATGTACTGCAGGCGAACAATAAGAAGCAAGGTCATAACGAGATAAATTGTGAGACCAAGAACACAGAACACAGGACAGTTCAGTACAGTAGTGGTTCTTCAGCTTATGATGTTGTACCAACCTTTAAACCTACTCCACAACCAACCTAACCCTTTCCTCCTACAGAGCACATAACCCTCCAATGTGCCTATCTAAGAATCTCTTGAATGCCCCAAATGGATCTGACTCTATCACCACCCTGGTAGGGCATTTCTGGCACTCACCACTCTCTATGTAAAAACATACCTTTGGCATCCCCCCCCCCCACCCCGCAAACATTCCTCCAATCAGCTTAAAAGAGACCATATTATCATATGATGGACCACTCAAGAATCACATAACAGGAATCTTTATAAATGGAAGTGCTTTATAATCTGGATATTTCCACTCACTGGAGAGTCCAGTGGCCATGACAATCAATACCTTTGGACATGATTAGTGCATGATAATTGACCAGCCTGGAAGTACTTGAAACGAGAAATATTTGTGGCAGGGTGGTGGAGTGGAGATGTGTCTCTACCAAAGGAGGTGTGAGGTGCTCCTTCTCTCCGCTAGCCTGCAGCTCACCCTCGGGCAAGGTGTAGCACCTGTTTAACCCCCGATCAGGGTCACGTGAAGCCATGGGAACAGGTGGTGGATGGTCGTATGAGCATCTCATGGACATCATAGGGCCTGGTTATGCCACCACTGGCACCAGGCAGACAATCTCCAAAGAGCATTGATAATGGCTGGGGTCAGCCATCTTGTAAAGACACTGCCCAGAAGGCAATGGCAAACCACTTCTGTAGAAAAGTTTGCCGAGAACAATTGTGGTCATGGAAAGACTGTGATTGCCCTTGTCATAAAACACGGCACATGATGATGAGGGTAATGGAACCACTCAGGAGTCTCACAAGATAAATCTTTACGACTCTAGAAGTGTTTTGTAGTTTGGATGTAGAGCAGATATTTCCACTTGCTAGAGAGTCCAGTCCGGTGGACATGAATATCAATAATCCTCAGGTGTGATTAGTGCAATGGAATTGACCAGTCTGGAAGTATTTGAAGCAAGTAGTGTTCATGGAAGACGTACAAAAGATGCTGCCCGACCTGCTGAGTTCATCCAGCTTTTTTGTACGTCTTGATTTGACCACAGCATCTGCAGTGTACTTTGTATTTAGTGCTCATGGAACACAGATTCATTTACTTATCACGTGTACATTGAAACATACCATGAAATGCACCGCTTGCATTAACAGCCGGGTATTTGCTGAGGAGCTGCCTGCCAGTGTCGACACGCATTCCAGCACCGGCACAGCCTGCCCATGATGTCCAGCAGGACAACAACAGCAAAACAAAACATCGGCAGCAAAACGAGCTCCTTTCCTCCCCCGCACTCAGACAGTCCGCTAATCCCAACACAGGTTGCTTCTGGGTGTCCAGCTTCCAGCAGACTCCTGGACTCTCAGACATCAGGCCTCTAATTTCCCCATTAGACTCACAAACATTGGGCCTACAACATCTGGACACAGCAACCCAGTGCGTCAACCATCGCGACTCCACTTCTGACTCACTGACTTCAGTCTTCGACCTTTGATCTTTGTTATTGACTCCCGAACTAATCATCTTGGGTACTAGCCAACAAAGTACCCAGGACATCTTCAGGGAGTGGTGTCTCAGAAAGGCAGCGTCCATTACTAAGGACCTCCAGCACCCAGGGCATGTCCTTTTCTTACTGTTACCATCAGGTAGGAGATACAGAAGCCTGAAGGCACACACCAGCACTTCAGGAACAGCTTCTTCCCCTCTGCCATATGATTCCCAAGTGGATATTGAACCCTTGAACACTACCTCACTTTGTTAATATATATTTCTATTTTTTGCACGATTTTTAATCTATTCAATATACGAATATTGTTACATTTATTTATCCTTCTAGATTATGCATTGCATTGAACTGCTGCTGCTAAGTTAACGAATTTCACAACACACGCCGGTGATAATAAACCTGATTCTGATTCACAAGGCTCCAAACTCCAGACAGGCAAGGGCCTCCATCCCCAGAATGAGGGGAAGAATGTAAGAGGAGGACATGCAGAGGAGTGAGAGGAAACTGCTGTTGAGCAGCTGGGCCAGAGATAACGTGTCGGAGCTGTAAATTCAATGACTCCTGAGCCAGGCTCCCAATAGTCTTGTTGAGCTATCTGGCCTTTTCATGCCAGTTCTTTTAATGGCAACCTTGGTCAAGTTACAACCTGGCAACAGCACAGTACCAAGCTGGCATTGTAGCGTGCAGTTGGAGATCACTTTACAACACCAGAAGATCATCAGTCTGGGTTCTATTCCCACCACTGCCTGTAATTTGTTCTCCCTGTGATCCCCCCGCCCCATGAGCTTCTTCCAGGTGCTCCAGTCTCCTCCCACTTTGCAAAGACATTCAGGTAAGTTATGGGCATGCTAGGTTAGCGTCAGGAGCATGGCAACACTTACCAACTGCCCAGCACAATCCACTTTGATTCGATGCAAGACAATGCATTTTGCTGTATGTTTTGACATTCTGTTGTTCACGCGACAAATTCAAGCTAATCTTTATCATTAATGTTTTTCCTTTAACCTTGGGCAATTCACTTCTACAAACATTTGTACATACCCAGTGCCAGCTCTATCCTGTGACTAGTTCTGGTACTGGCAAACATCCTGTGCTTACAGCATTCTTCCAGTCATAATGTGTTCTCATGCAGTATCTGTGAACCCTGCACCTTCACAGAAGAGATGAGTCCCTACACTGACAGCACCAGCGAGAATGGAAAGTACGCTCCTTATTCAGCTGTTCGTATGAAGGTGGAGTGAACCATGGTTTTAACATGGAGTTAGCGGGTAACTTAAATCCCGACCAGCATCTGAAGGTTTATAATATCTTACATACAGTATATGACCCAAGTATAAATTGTACTATAAATGTACTATTGTTAGCAGAATGATCTTCAGATGGTGACGAGAAGGCGTACAGGAGCAAGATAGATCTGCTGCTTGAGTGGAGCTGCAGCAACAACCTTGCACTCAACGTCATTGATTGTGGACTTCAGAAAGGCTGAGACGAGGGACCACACACCAGTCTTCATAGAGGAATCAGATGTGGAAAGGGGGAGCAGTTTCAGGTGTCAACATCTCTGAGAATCTGTCCTGGGCCCAACACATCGATGCAGTTACAAAGAAAGCACAACAGTGGCTATGTTTCATTAGGAGTTTGAGGAGATTTGGTTTGTCACCAAAGATGCTCGCAGATTTCTACAGGAGTACTGTGGAGAGCATTCTAACTGGCGGAGTCACTGTCTGGGGTGGTGTGAAGCTACTGCACAGGATCAAACAGTTGCAGCAAGTTGTGAACTCAGCCAGCTCCATCATGGACACCAGCCTCCCCAGCATCCAGGACATCTTCAAGCAGTGATGCCTTAAAAAGGCAGCGTCCATCATTTAGGACTCCCACCACCCAGGACATACTCTGTTCTCATTGCTACCATCAGCAAGGAGGTACAGGAGCCTGAAGGCACACACTCAATGATTCCAGAACAGCTTCTTCCCTTCCTACATCGGATTTCTGAATGGACATTGAGCCTACGAACACTACCTCACTATTTCTTAATTTCTATTTTGCACTACTTATTTAATTTAACATATATATATTTACTGTAATTTACCATTTTTTATTACTATGTATTGCAATGTATTACTGCTGGACAACAACAAATTTCATGTCGCATGCCAGCAAGATTATACCTGATTCTGATTCTAAATGTAATAATTGTAAACAACAACTGGAGTATTAAACACCAAACATCGACCAAGAATAGAGAACATATGAATCAATCCTGAAGAAAATCATCCCAACCTGATAAAGATCCAAACACCAATGTTTCATCAGAATACACAGCCAGCCAGACCTGACTCTGACACATGTAGTCAGAGTCAATCAGGACAGGGTCAGGTAGGCCGGCATTAAGTGAAAGTTCAAAGTTCAAAGTTCAAATGTACTGTCAAAGTACGAAGTATGTCATCGTGTACTATCTTGAGTCTTGTTTTCTTGCAAGGATTTACAGGAAAATAAAGAAATACATTAGAATTTCTGAAAACCTAGAAGTAACAATTCGGGTAGATGGAGCTCGTCAGCCTAGGGAGGCAGTCCATCTAAGAGGGGGAAAACTGATTTCAAACCTCCGCTGCCTTGCGGCCATACCCAGTCATGGGAAAGGCTTCGGGAGTAAACCCTGAGGACAAATCCGGAGCTGGAGTCCCTAAGACAGTCCGACCTTGTATTCAACCTCGCTCTGGCAACTCCTGCGACGACACTGGTGCCAAGCTGTATCGGCCCTTGCCCTTCCCTTGGACAACATCGGTGGCGTAGAGAGGGGAGACTTGCTGCCCAGGCAACTGCCGGTCTTCCATACAACCTTGCCCAAGCCTGTACCCTGGAGAGAACTTCCCAGGAGCAGATCCATGGTCTCGCCAGACCTTCGGATGCCATCCATTAGTAACAAAAACAGACAAACAACCAATGTGCTAAAGAAGACAAATCGTGCAAATAATGGAAAATAAATAAATTATACTGAGTTGTAAATTCCTTGAAAGTGAAGTTGTGGAATCGGTTCAGAGTTGAGGTGAGCAAAGTTATCCACTTAGGTACAGGCATCTGGTGGTTGTACACACAGAGTGATGGTTGCCTGAAGAGGACCATTGAGGTGATGCTAGAAGCAGATGTGTTAAAGAAACTGTTCGATCAGGGGTTCCCAGCCTTTTTTACCAATAGCAATAAGCACCCGTGGACCCCAGGGTGGGAACCCCTGTGTTAGATAGACACATGGATTTGCAGGGAATGGGGGGATACAGATTGTGTTGTTTAGTACAGATTCATATTTGGCACAGACATTGTGAGCGTCAGGACCTGTTCTGGTGCTGCACTCTTTACTTACTCATTTAGAGACAGAGCGCGGTAATGGGCCCGTCCTGCAGAACGAGCCCACGCTGCCCATCGTGTGACCAGTTAACCGACTTTGGGCTGTGGGAGGGAACCCATGCGGGAGAACAGGCTGAGACAGGAATTGAATCTCATTCGCTGGCACTGTAAAGTGCTACGCCACCGCACCACCCTGTTTTGTGTTACCAGTGCCGCCAGTACTTTTCTGCCAGGGTCAGACTGACTAATACAAAATTGAAGGCATTTAAGGTGAGAAAGTTCAAAATTATTGTGTGGGGCAAGTAAGTTGCTTTAACAGCTTTAGGCTTGGACCCTATCAAGGGTGATAATGGAAGTAAATATGATAGAGGCATTCAGAAGATTATTACACAGGAATATGCAGAGAATGGAGGGACCTAGAGATACAATGCAGAAAAGGCACCGTCCAGTAACCCACCTAATCACAGGGCAATTTACAATGACCAATCCACCTACCGACCGGTACGTTTTTTTGACTGTGGGATGTAACTGGCGCACCTAGAGGAGAGACCGTACAAACTCCCGACGGTATTGAGCACCGAACTCCAAATCACCTCGAGCTGCGATAACGTCACGCTCACCACTGCACCACTGTGGTGCCCATACGGACCTTGTCTGGGGAGTAGGAATTGGGATTTTAATGACTAATTTAATTTATCCAGCACAGAGCAGTGGGCTGAAGGGCTGTTCCAGTGCTGTTTACTTCTATATTTTTATTAGGGGCAGGACCTTCCTGCCACTGAGCCACACCGCCCAGCAACCCACTCATTTAATGCTAACCTAATCACAGGGCAATTTACAATGACCTATTAACCTACAAACCAGTCAGTCTTTGGACGGTGGGAGGAAACCAGAGCACCCGGAGGAAGACCACACCTTCACAGGAGTAACAGAGGATGCTGGAATTGAACTCCGAGCTCCAGAACGCCCCTAACTATAAAAGCATCGTGCTAACCGCTACACCACAGTGGCACTTTTATTGGCCTTGTGTATCTGCAGAAGGGGTTAGGATTTTAATGATTGGTTTAATTTGTTTAACACAACGCTGTGGGGTGAAGAGCCTATACCTGCGCTAAGTCCTATGTCCTAAATCGGCTCTTGTTGAATGATGGAAGAACAGAATGCGGCGAGGACATTGTGACCTGCAGAGTAACAAGAAAGTGCTGACGGAAGGGAAAATCAGCAGCACGAAGGCAAAGAGCAGAGTGCAGCCAACAAAATTCTAATTAGTGCCTTCCACAGGGAAAGGAGAAAATATTATAAATGGTGATTGCTTCCCAATTTGAGACTGCTCTGCATTAACATAGACTTTAACTATTGCAACTCTTCTGAAATGTAAGGAAGATTTGATAGTGGTATATAATGCGGGGTACAGGTTTGGGTAGTGGGGAGGAGATACGTCTCTACCAAAGGAGGTGTAAGGCACTCCTTCCCTCCACTAACCTGTAGGCCAGCCTACGGCAAGGTGTAACACCAGCTGAGCCCCTCGATCAGGGTCAGGTGAAACCACTGGAGCAGGTGGTGGATGGTCGTATGAGCAGCTGGTGCATATCACAAGTCCCGGTTATGTGACCACCAGCACTAGGCAGACAATCTCTGAAGAGTATTGATGATGGCTGGGGTCACCTGCCTTGTTAAAGACACTGCCCAGAAGAAGGCAATGGTTCTACTTCTGTAGAAAAATTTGCCAAGAACGATCATTGTCATGGTTAGCAACTCACACAAAATGCTGGAGGAACTCAGCAAGACCTGTTGGAGGGTCTCAGTCTGAAACTGTTCTCTGTTCTCTTTTCCATAGATGCTGCCTGGCCTGCTGGGTTCCTCTAGCATTTTGTGTGTGTTGCTCGGATTTCCAGCATCTGCAGATTGTCTCTTGTTTGTGAATGGTCATGGTTAGACTTTGATCACCCATGCCATACAACATGATGAACGAAAAACAGGGTCAGGCTTTTTCCACTGAAACTATAACTAGAGGTTATAGGTTAAGGATGAAATGTGAAATATTTAAGGGGAACGTGAGGAGAAACTTCTTCACTCAGAGTGTGGAATGAACGGCCAGCGCGCGTGGTGAATGCAGGGTAGGTTTCAACACTTAAGAGAAATTTGGATAGGTACTTGGATGGGAGGGGTGGGGGGGGGCTATGGTCCCGGTGCAGGTCAATGGGACTAGGCAGAATAATAGATCAGTATATACTAAATGGGCCAAAGGGCCTGTTTCTGTAATGTAAAGCTCTATGACTAAAACTCTATTTATAGCATACTCAATCCATTGCAGAATCATTAGAGCACAGGAGGAGGTAACTCTGCCATGGATGGTTCCTGGCCTGACTGTGAAAGGATGAGGTTTGGGCTGAGGCTAGCAACCCCATCCCATAAAAACCCAGAGCTACAAACACAAACAAAAGCTCCAAACAACTTAATCCTGGAGGAGGAAGGATCTTCGACAACTTGTAAAACTGGCCCAAGACAGAGGACTACGCCTCAGTAGGGATGATGGGCTTACTGACTGACCGCAGGAAGCCATTTGGTCCATTGCCAATCCTAGCAATGCAATCCCTTTACTTCCAATCCTTCACTCATTCCCCGTCGCTCTGCAGTGCTGTGCCTCAGTGATCTGTTCTGAGACCCTTACTCTTCGTGATTTTTAAAAGTGACCTGGATGAGGAAGTGGAGGGATGGGTTAGTAAGTTTGCTGATGACAAAAAGGTTGGAGGTGTTGTGGATAGTGTGGAGGGCTGTCAAAGGTTACAGAGGGACATCGATAGGATGCAAAACTGGGCTGACAAGTGGTAGATGGAGTTCAACCCAGATGAGTGTGAAGTGGTAGCTACATTTTGGTAAGACTAATCAAAATAGAACATACATGGTAAATGGTAGGGCATTGAGGAATGCAGTAGAACAGAGTGATCTAAGAATAATGGTGCATAGTTCCCTGAAGGTGGAATCTCATGTGGATAGGGTGGTGAAAAAAGCTTTTGGTATGCTGGCCTTTATAAATCAGAGCATTGAGTATAGGAGTTGGGATGTAATGTTAAAATTGTACAAGGCATTGGTGAGGCCAAATTTGGAGTATTGTGTACAGTTCTGGTCACCGAATTATAGGAAAGATGCCAACAAAATAGAGAGAGTACAGAGAAGATTTACTAGAATGTTACCTGGGATTCAGCACCTAAGTTACAGGGAAAGGTTGAACAAGTTAGGTCTTTATTCTTTGGAGCGTAGAAGGTTGAGGGGGGACTTGATAAAAGTATTTAAAATTATGAGGGGGATAGATAGAGTTGACGTGGATAGACTTTTTCCACTGAGAGTAGGGGAGATTCAAACAAGAGGACATGAGAACCCTCTCTCGCTGCTCCCCATCTATAATTCCTTTGGCCCTTCAACTTTTCGATCATATTTTGACCCAGACCTGCTAATACAGCCATATATCCTTCCTTGGAACGTGTCTCCGCCGCCAACTGACTCCAGTTGGCTTCAGGATCTGTTTTCGAGCTTCTCAAATTGGACCTTCTGAGGATCCCAGGTACTCATATTTAATTGACTCTGCCTCCCGTTGTTTCTCCCGTCGAGCTCTGAGGGCGACACTCTCAGGAATGAGAAGCTACCTGGCGTCCCTATCACAATCCCTTCCACGCCTCCGGGGCACATTTTTCTCCGTTTGCAATGGACCTGTCCGTTATTTCATCCTCCGTCGGATCCATGCGTGTAATCGCCGTTTCTTTGACTTTATCACGTCCTGCAAGGATCGCAAGATCTTCCATCTGCAGACCCCAGAGCATGGACTTCGTATCGCGTCCCCGGCCCCGGTAGTCAATCTCGGCTGCCTCAGCGACCCAGGGCATATTCAAAACCCAGACTCCAGCGCCATCACCGCGTGTTCCAAAGGCCATGGATTGGCCTCGGCCGTCGATCTCGGCTGCCCCAGCGACCCAGGGCATATTGAAAACCCGGACTCCAGCACCATCACCGCGGGTTCCAATGGACATGGACAGCTTCAAAGTGATTGCACAACCACCGACTGCGACTCCAGCCCTGAACTCCAGGCCGGGTCTTCACATGCTGCGATTGTGACTCCTGTCTCCCCTTCCCCCACCACCACTCTGCAATCCCCTCTTCCTCAGATCCAATCGTCAGCTCCTGGGCCCTCAGAGGCTCCATCTTCCTCTCACTCCAACACTTCCCTCTCCACTGACACTACCAGCCTCCCTCCCCCCTCTGATCCCATTTCTCATCCGTGCCGGGTCTTCACCATTCCCTCCGACCTTCAACTCTCTGAGGCAGAGCGCTCTGTCCTCAGTAAGGGCCTCAGCTTTGTCCCCCTTCGCCCACACCTCAGCGAGTTCCGTGTACGCCATGACGCTGAACTCTTCTTCCGCCGGCTCCGTCTCTGAGCTTACTTCTTTGGCAAGGACTCTCCTACCCCCACCGATGACCCCTTCTCCCGTCTTCAACCCTCCTCCTCTTCATGGACATCCTGCTCTGGTCTTCTGCCTGCTCTGGATCTCTTTATTGCTAATTGCCGACGAGACATCAACCTTCTTGACTTCACCACACCCTGTTCCAATTCCAACCTCACTCCTTCCGAACGCTCTGCTCTCCGCTCCCTCCGCACCAATCCCAACCTCACTATAAAACCCGCTGATAAGGGGGGAGCTGTTGTTGTCTGGCATATTGAGCTCTACCTGGCCGAGGCACAGCGACAACTCTCTGATACCTTCTCTTATTTACCCCTTGATCATGACCCCACTAAGGCGCACTAGGCCACTGTCTCCTATACCATCACCAACCTTATCTGCTCTGGGGATCTCCCATCCACTGCCACCAACTTCATAGTTCCCACACCCCACACTTCCCATTTCTACCTCCTACCCAAGATCCACAAACCTGCCAGTCCAGGTAGACCTATTGTCTCAGCTTGCTCCTGCCCCACCGAACTAATTTCTACATACCTTGACACTGTCTTATCCCCCTGTGTCCAATCCCTTCCCACCTATGTTCGTGACACTTCTCATGCTTTGAATTTTTTCAATGATTTTAAGTTCCCTGGCCCCCACTGCCTTATTTTCACCATGGACGTCCAGTCCCTATATACCTCCTTTCCCCCACCTGGACAGTCTCAAAGCTGTTTGCTTCTTTTTGGATTCCAGACCTAACCAATTCCCCTCTACCACCACTCTCCTCCGTCTAGCGGAATTAGTTCTAACTCTCAATAACTTCTCCTTTGGCTTCTCCCACTTCCTCCAAACCAAGGGTGTAGCCATGGGCACCCATATGGGTCCCAGTTATGCCTGCCTTTTTGTTGGCTTTGTGGAACAGTCCATGTTCCAAGTCTATACAGGTATCCGTCCCCCTCTTTTCCTTCGCTACATCGACGACTGCATTGGCGCTGCCTCCTGCATGCATGCTGAGCTCGTTGACTTCATTAACTTTGCCTCCAACTTTCACCCTGCCCTCAAATTTACCTGGTCCATTTCTGACATCTCCCTCCCTTTCTTAATCTTTCTGTCTCCATCTCTGGAGCTGGCTTATCTACTGATATCTACTATAAGCCTACAGACTCTCACAGCTACCTGGACTATTCCTCTTCCCACCCTGTCTCATGCAAAAAGGCCATCCCCTTCTCGAAATTCCTCCATCTCCGCCGCATCTGCTCTCAGGATGAGGCTTTTCATTCCAGGACGAAGGAGATGTCTTCCTTTTTAAACAAAGGACTTCCTTTCGTCCACCATCAACTCTGCTCTCAAACACATCTCTCCCATTTCCCACACATCTGCCCTCACCCCATCCGCCTGCCACCCCACTGGGGATAGGGTTCCCCTTGTCCTCACCTACCACCCCACCAGCCTCCAGCTCCAACGTATAATTCTCTGTAACTTCTGCCACCTCCAACGGGATCCCACTACCAAACACATTTTTCCCACCCCCATCTTTCTGCTTTCCGCAGGGATCGCTCCCTACGTGACTCCCTTGTCCACTCGTCACCCCCCCCCCCCATCCCTTCCCACTGATCTCCCTCCTGGCTCTTATCCTTGTAAGCAGAACAAGTGCTACACCTGCCCTTACACTTCCTCCCTCACCACCATTCAGGGCCCCAGACAGTCCTTCCAGGTGAGGCGACACTTCACCTGTGAGTCGGCTGGTGTGGTATACTGCGTCCGGTGCTCCCGGTGTGGCCTTTTATATATTGGTGAGACCCGACGCAGACTGGGAGACCATTTCGCTGAACACCTACGCTCAGTCCGCCAGAGAAAGCAGGATCTCCCAGTGGCCACACATTTTAATTTCACGTCCCATTCCCATTCTGATATGTCTATCCATGGCCTCCTCTACTGTCAAAATGAATCCAAACTCAGGTTGGAGGAACAACACCTTATATACTGGCTGGGTAGCTTCCAACCTGATGGCATGAACATTGACTTCTCTAACTTCCGTTAATGCCCCTCCCTGACATATTTAGTTGTTTGTTTTTTTTTCTCTCTCTCTCTGCCCATCTCCATCCTGTTCTCCATCTCCCTCTGGTGCTCCCCCACTCCCCCTTTTTTTCTCCCTAGGCGTCCCATCCCATGATCCTTTCCCTTTTTCCAGCTCTGTATCACTTTCGCCAATCACCTTTTCAGCTCTTAGCTTCATCCCACCCCCTCCGGTCTTCTCCTATTATTTCGCATTTCCCCCTCCCCCCACTACTTTCAAATCCCTTACTATCTTTCCTTTCAGTTAGTCCTGACGAAGGGTCTCGGCCCAAAACGTCGACAGCGCTTCTCCTTATAGATGCTGCCTGGCCTGCTGTGTTCCACCAGCATTTTGTGTGTGTTGTGTGACATGAGTTGAGAGTTAGGGGGCAAAAGTTTAGGGGTAACACGAGGGGGATCTTCTTTACTCAGAGAGTGGTAGCTGTGTGGAACGAGCTTCCAGTAGAAGTGGTAGAGGCAGGTTCGATATTGTCATTAAAAAAAAAATTGGATAGATATATGGACAGGAAAGGAATGGAGGGTTATGGGCTGAGTGCAGGTTGGTGGGACTAGGTGAGAGTAAGTGTTCGGCACGGACTAGAAGGGCCGAGATGGCCTGTTTCCATGCTGTAATTGTTACGTGGTTATATGCCAGCAGAGATTGGGATAGGGCCTAGATGCCTAGTGGCTCTGCACTGCCCACCTTTTACCTCTGAGTAAATACGTTTGTCCTCTCATCCCTTCTTGTGTCTCTCTGCCCAGAATTACACACTCAGTGGCCACTTCATTAGGCACACCTGCTCGTTAACGCAAATATCTAATCAGCCAATCACGTGGCAGCAGCTCAGTGCATAAAAGCACGCAGATGCAGAAAAGCATGCAAACACTGCTGTCTGCAAGGAGTCTCCCCATGACCGTGGGTTTCCTCCACATTACAAAGGCATAAGTTAACTCTCCATATGGGTGTAATTGGGCAGTGTGGGCTTGTTGGGCAGAAAGGGCTCTTACCTCACTGTATCTTTAAATAAATATTTCTCAATATAAATGTAAACCATTCTAATAATGGCAGTCATCCTCTTTTTATTAAAGAGTTTATTCTATTGTGAGATGACAGCAAGGCCAGTGTTTACTGCTACCCCCTGATTAAAATATTATGAATAATATCTGTCCTTACAGTCAGGCCAGTGTGGATCAAAACACTGGAAAATACAAATGCAAGTGATATTTGCTCCAAGAACATTGACAGCCGGGGACACCGCAGTAACTCTGCTGTTGAATGTCACATGCAACTGCTTATGGTTCGCTCTTCAAGTATGAGTTCAAGTTTGTTGTCATCAACCGTCGTCATGTATACTGTCAAACGAAACAGTGTTCCGCATTGCACAACACAGCACATAACTCACACGCAACATGGTAAAGAAACATTGCCACAAATAAATTAACAAATAATGAAATATATTCCAGGAGACTGACATTTAGCATATGGTGCATTTATGTCCCAGGTCAAAGAGTGAATAGTAAGACTCCAGTGACACTTCAGACGTGATGAAACCTGGGTGGTGGTGAGGAGTTCAGTAGGCTCACGGCCTGGGGGAAGAAGCTGTATCCAATCCTAACCGTCCTTGTCCTAATGGTATGGTAACTCCTGCCTGATGGTAGAGGATTAAAGAGATTGTGGGAAGGGTGGGAGTGACCTGTGAAAATGCTAAAGGCCCTGAGTATGCAGAGTTCCTGACAAATATTTATTTATTTTTTTGAGATACAGTGTGAAATAGGCCCTTCCAGCCCTTTGAGCTGCACTGCCCACTGACCCCTGATTTAACCCTAGCCTAATCACAGGACAATCTACAACGACCAGTTAACCCACAAACCCATACAAACTGGCATGTCTATGGACTGCGGAAGGAAACTGGAGCACCCAGAGGAAACTCACGCAGTCACGGGAATGGTAGGAATTGAATCCAAGTCTCTGGTGCTGTAAAGCGTTGCGCTAGCCACCATGCTACTGTGCCACCCCGAAGGGTGGAAGAGAGACTCTGATGATCAGTCCTCACAATCCCTTGCTCCTATCCTTAATAATGAAATTGTCAGTCTTACTTGCAGGCAGATATTTACTGATCATAACACATCTTTCTAAGGGCAAAGAAATAGCAGGTCAACAGATCTCTTTTGCAATAACAGGTCTATTATTAAGCTTTCTGCAAAGCAGAACATTTTATTCTATTAAAATGCATATTTGCTTGCAGGCGAATTCCAATGCATTCCATTTCTGCCTTTCCTGACAGATTATTGTTTGAAAATTACAGGCTCAGTAGATGCATTAAGACATAGGAGCAGAATTAAGCCATTCAGCACATTGAGTCTACTCCACCGTTCAACCATGGCTGATTTATTATCCCTCTCAACCCCAATTCCCTGTCTTCTCCCCATAACTTCTGATGCCCTTACTAATCAAGAACTTAGCAACCTTCACTTTAAATATACCCAAGAACTTGGTCTCCACAGCCACCTATGGTGATGAATTCCACAGATTCATTTCCCTCTGGCTAAAGAAATTCCTTCACATCTCTGTTCTAAAGGGGAATCCTTATATTCTGAATCTACTCTGATCATAGGCTCCCCCAATATAGGAAACATCCTCTCCACTTCCACTCTACCTAGGCTTTTCAATATTCACTGGGTTTCAAAGAATCGCCTCCTTGTTCTTTTAAACACCAGTGAGTACAAGCCCAGAGCCATCAAACAGCCCTCATACATTAACCCTTTCACTCCTGGGATCATATTCATGAACCTCTTCTGGACTCTTCTCAATACCAGCACATCTTTTCTCAGAGAAGAGACCCAAATCTACTTACAGTACTCCAAGTGTGGTCTGACCAGTGCTTTAGCATTACACCCTTGCTTTTATATTCTCATGCTCTTGAAATTAATGCTAAATCTCAGCCACTATAGAGTGTACTTCAAGTAATTAAAACTTATCTGTAATGTTTAGAAACTCATAGACAGTACACCTAAAGTTGACATAAGAGCCCTTCTGTGTTCACTAATGACATTCAGGAATAATAACCTTCCCACCTTATTCCCCCTAGACCACCCACTGCAGTATTCACTCTTAACCACTCAGTGGCCACTTTATTAGAAACACCCGTACACCTGCTCATTAAGGCAAATATCTAATCAGCCAATCATGTGGCAGCAATTAAATGTATTAAACCACGCAGACATGGTAAAGAGGTTCAGTTGTTGCTCAGACCGAACATCAGAATGGGGAAGAAATGTGATCTAAGTGACTTTGACAGTGGAATGATTGTTGGTACCAGATGGGGTGGTTTGAGTATTTCAGAAACTGTTGGGATTTTCATGCACAGCTGGCTCTAGAGTTTACACAGAATGGTTCAAGAAACAAAAGAATAAATCCAGTGAGTGACTGTTCTGTTGGGCAAAAAGGCCTTGTTAATGAGAGAGGTTAGAGGAGAACGGTCAGACTGGTTCAAGCTGACAGGAAGGCCACAGTAACTCAAATAACCATGCGTTAGAACAGTGGTGTGCAGGAAAGCAACTCTGAATCATAACACTTTGTACCTTGAAATGGATGGGCTACAGCAGCAGAAGACCACGATTGGCACTTTATTAGGTCCACTTAATAAAATGGCCTCTGAGTGTATTTGTGTCTGTTTTTGGTCAATGTTTAAGTTATTGAAATGATAACCAGATTATTTGTTCTGCTGCTGACTGGAATGAATACAATTTAACACTGACAAATAGAAACAAAAATGGTCTTCAAACCAAATGCTTCCTCATATGGACAGATAGCAATTGACAAATATACTCTGTGGCCACTGAGTGTATGTTCATGGGTTTGGGCTGCTGTAGCCCATCCATTTCAAGGTTTGATGTGTTATGATTCAGAGATGCTTTTGGGCACACCACTGTTGTAATGTGTCGTTATTTAAGTTGCTGTTGCCTTCCTGTCAGCTTGAACCAGTCTGACCATTCTCCTCTGACCTCTCTCATCCACAAGGCCATTTCATCCACAGAACTGCCACTCACTGGATGTTTTTTTTTTGTTTTTAGCACCATTCTTTATAAATTCTGGAGACTGTTGTCTGTGAAAAGCCCAGAAGTTCGTCAGCTTCTGAGATACTCAAACCACCCCATCTAGCACCAACAATCATTCCACAGTCAGAGTCACTTAGATCACATTTCTTCCCCATTCTCTGGTTTGGTCCAAGCAACAACTGAACCTCTTGACCAGGTCTGCATGCTTTTACACATTGAGTTGCTGCCACATGATTGGCTGATTAGAGAGTTGCATTAACAAACAGGTGTACAGGTGTACCAAACAGAGTAGCCACTGAGTGTATGCCCTCAATCTATGGGCAGCTTGTGAACATAAAAATTTAAAGAAAAAGAATGCCCCGAGAAGCTGGTGTCAAGTGTTTTAGACATCAATATGTTATTCAGAGTATGTTTCAACTTCTCTGTGACTCTGTCCCGGACCCAAAACATTGGTGCAACACAATGGCTATATTTCATTAGGACCTTGAGGTGATTTGGCTTGTCACCAAAGACTCTTAGCAAATTTCCACAGATGTACCATGGAGAACTTTCTGACTGGTTGCTTCACCGTCTGCTATAGCAGCGTCAATTCACAGGATCATGGTAGTGTAGTAGTTTTCAGTACCACCGACACAGGTTCAATTCCTGCTGCTGCCTGTAAGGAGGTTGTATGTTTTCCCTGTGACTGAGTGGGTTTCCTCCAGCTGTTCTGATTTCCTCCCACACTCCAAAGACCGACCAATTGATAGGATAATTGATCTTGTAAATTATCCTGTGATTAGGCTAGGGTTAAATCAGGGGTTGCAGGGTGGGGTGACTCGAAGGTACTGGAAGTACCTATACCACACTTTACCCCTAGAAAAGGGTTGTAGGGTCAGCCAGCTCCATCACAGACACCCCTTTCCCCACCATCGAGGACAATCTCAAAATGTAGCACCCCAAGAAGGTGGCCTCCTTCATTAACCACCTTCAAGATCTGGGACATGCTCTCTTCTCGTTACCACCATCAACCAGGAGGAACAGGAGTCTAAAGATGGTGTTAGGAACAGATACATACTGTACTTCCCCTCTGCTGTCAGATTTCTGATTGGTATTGAACCCAAAATCACTACTTCACTATTCAACTTTTGCACTATATTTATTTATAATGTTTTTAAAAGTATTGCACTGTGGCACGTGGCCAAGTGGATAAGACATCGGTCTAGTGATCTGAAGGTCGCTAGTTCGAGCCTCAGCTGAGGCAGTGTGTTGTGTCCTTGAGCAAGGCACTTAACAACACGCTGCTCTGCGACGGTGCCAAGTTATACCAGTCCTAATGCTCTTCCCTTGCATAACATCAGTGGAGAGGGGAGACTTGCAGCTTGGGCAACTGCCGATCTTCCACACAACCCTGCCCAGGCCTCAGTCAACATCGAAAATCAATGGACAGCCGGAGGAGAAAAACACTGTAGTGCAGTACTGTTTGTATTGCACTGTACTGCTGCCACAAAACAATATCCTTCATGACATATGTCAGTGATAATAAAGCCAATTCTGATTCTATCATTTCAGTAAAACCCATGGATCACCATTGTGACTTACCTGTTGGGCAGGATTAAAGCAATCATACAAGCGCCAGGGTTAGCAAAGGAACTCAAGGCAGCAGACAGGTGGTAGGCAGTGTTTCCATAGGGCAAACACGAGTAACTCTGCACTGGTGGGAGGAAGCCATTGGTCAGTGAATTCACCCAGACCACCAGAAGGTAAAGGAAGAGGAACTGATGCTTGGAATACCCCACCAGCACTCCGCTTGTCAGATTTTGTGCATCAGCTGCCCGCGCAGAATTGGCGGCCTGTTTCTGAAGGTTGTTCATACCAGGGTTTTGGACGTCTGCTGCTCTCTTGGAGATGTATTTGCTCGATTCTGATTCAGTGGTGGAGACACAAACTACTTGATTGGGGACCCCTTCTTCGCTGGGATTCTTGTGAGGTAAGCAGGTGACTCGAGTGAGCAGAGCAAAAGCCACCAGGCAGAAGACCATCATGACTGTGAGGAAAACCAGGAAGGTCTCAGTGGAGAAGTTGGCAGGCACGTAGCGGGCTTCAGTCTGGTAGAGACCTGCCTCATCAGTGATGTTCTCCGTGGTCACATTGGCTGGCTTCGAGACATTCACACACATGATCATCCCTGCGCCTTGGCCGATGGCCACTAGACCCGGGAGAAAGCCGCTCAGCCCTTCTCCGATGAAGTAGGTGGTGATGTACGAGGTCTGGAGCCTCATCATGAACGGGAGGAATGTCACGGAAGAGGTGCAGTCCACCAACGATAAGAAAAATGTCAGGATCAGAAATGCTGTGCTGTGCAATCTGCCCGCCAGGAGTGTGGTTTCCTTCCAAAAGAACACCATCAACAAGCTAGCCATTATCCCAATGCTGATGATGATGTAGATGGCGATAATCTCCTTCATCTTCCCTGGTGCAAACTTGTGCATGAGAGTGACTGACAGAGGCCCCACATTGGCCAGCTGGATGATGACAGTGAGGTACGAGGGGAGGTCCCAGCCCTCGGGAAGTACATTCACAATGAGCGGCAGCTCCACCCAGAGTCCATTGATGGCGATCCACGAGCCCATGCCGAATATACAGGCCAGGAGGTGCACGCCGAGCGCCATGGTGCAGCCCCAGACTGGTCAGTAAAGGAGACGGTGAGCGCTTGCATTCAAAGGTGGGCCACCAAAAGTCGCACACGTTTCCTGAAAGCATGAAAGGAAAACAGTTAGCGTATTGGGCCTGTTTGGCGCTGCATGAATCGGTGGTAAGTTTGAGAGTTTTAAGATGAACAGCTATATCGAGGTGTGGCCACTGTCACAGTTAGGCAGCTACTTGGAGCCACAGGTGAGAGCTGAGTGTCCAGTGAGGACCAAAGCTGGGCAAGCTGCCCCAGAAGGGACATTAGCCCCTTTACCAGAGGGGCTACTCCTCGCTGGACACCCCATACACCCTACATTACTACACTTAACAAATAAATGATTACTGCTGTAATGTATGGATCTATTTCATTTAGCGCAATCACCCCCCACCCACTTAGCACTACATATCGATCTGTTGTCTGTGCATGCACATTGTTCTCTCTCTCTCACTGCAATGTGAATATACACCAGTTACAACCATCTCCCACGTGCATGCTTTTATTTCATTGATATGTGTTTGTGCACAGACACCACAAATGGGGGACGAGTATGAACCTAAATGTCCGAAATATCAGGAACTGCACCAAAAGTTACGGAACAAATCGAGAGTTAAGCAGCATGAGGAGGCTGTCGCAGACACAGACAAACACGTGAATAGAGTGCATAGCAACAGTGAAAGACGTGCTGGATTTGAAGTGAAAATACCGTGGCAATGGTTTCAGTTGGGAAGGGTGACAAATAATATGGTGCTAATGAAGGCTGGGAGTCATATATTGAGAAGGTTGAGCTGTATTGTAATGCAAACAACATGGAGGAACAAAAGAAAGCCTTTACACTTCTTAGCTGAATGGACCTAAGAACGTACAGTCTCTTATGCAACCTAGCAAAGCCAGCAAGCAAGACGTTCAATTAGATTGTTACAATTTCACAAAGTTACTTGAGCGCTGGTAATAGCTGAGAGATTCAGATTTTACAAAAGGAACTAGTCAAAAGATGAAAGCCTTTCCGAATACTTTGCAGAACTGCGCAAACTTTCCCAGTACTGTGACTTTAGAGATGGACTTTCCGATCCATTAAGGGACAAGTTTGTATGTGGCATGCATAGTCAAAGCAGTCAGAAGGTGCTACTGTCAGAAAGAGATCTAACCTTAGAACGGGCATTGACCATTGCAATGTCATTAGAGACTGCAGCAAAGGATGCAGCAGAACTACAGAAAAGGAGGTCAGAATGTGGAATGCACAAATGTTCCTGAATGGTGCAAAAAGCCAAAGATGTTAATGATGTGGCAAATCCTTCCATGATGCAAATGACTGTTGGTTCAAAGAAAAGGTCTGCAGAAAGAGTCACAGACAAGGTCACATAGGCTACGTCCACACTAGACCGGATAATTTTGAAAATGCCGGTTTCACGTAAAAACGATAGGCGTCCACACTATGTGTTTTTGAAAATATCTCTGTCCACACTGAAACAGAGATTTCAGTGAATCTCCTCTTCCTGCGCATGCGCAGGACACATCTACCGAAAACAAGTGACGTGTTTGGTGTCGAATCTCACTGTAAAAGTGGACATTTGTGTAGTTACATACTAGAAAAACTTAAAATGATGGGCAGCTGTTGGCCTTTGCGCAGGAAAACTTAAAACTAAAAAAAACAAATACTGGTTCACGGACAGATTGACCCAGCGGACAACAACCATTGAAAAACTGACAATCTCTGTTGCATTAATAAAGCACCTTGTTAAATGTATAAAACATGTCTGCATCAGTATTATCTTGTATTTCCATACAATGTTACATTAGGCTGTTACACATCTATTGTCAGAGAAGTACTTGCATAAATAGGTAAACCATCTTCATACGAGCAAGGACAGAAAACAGGGCAAAGTGAGTATACTTATTTATTCAGTAAGTTATGGGTCAAAGTATTTGGTGAATACATTTCTAACTCTTCTGGCTTCAGTCTCGTTGTCGTCTGTTCTGAAATTGTTAGGTTGCGTTCAAGAAAACAATGAAATGGCGCACTGCCGTCTGACAGCGTTTTCAAAAGTCTCCGGTTACCCCGTCCACACTGATCTGCCCGAGCAGAGTTTTCAGAAATATACACCCTGGAAAGTGTTTCTGAAAAGCTCCAGTTTGGGGGGATGAAAACGCCATTTTAGTGTGGACGGAGGGTAAAATCGAAGAGAAAAAGCTTCGGTTATGGATTTATCCGGCGTAGTGTGGATGTAGCCATAGAGAGAGTATGCAAGGCAGACAAAAAGCACAACTGAATGAAACATCTCAAACACAAAACTAAGCAAATACATAAAGTTACTGAATGGAAAACAGATTCAGACAATGTAGAGTTTGACAAAGGTCAACTGTCATACCTATAGTATAACTGACACAGATTACATAATAATTAGGATCACAATAGATGTGTCCAATGTAAATCTGAAAATGGAGCTGGACACTGACTCCACTTTGTCCATGATTCCAGAGGCTGACTACAACAGATTGTTTTCTAAGATACCATTAGAGAAGACCTCAGAGATGCTAAAGACCTACACAGGTGAAAAAGTGTCTCCCAAAGCCAAATTAAAGGTGAATATGATGTATGGAGGCCACACACAGCAGTTAGAGCTTTATGTATTAAAAAGTGGAACACCAACACATTTCAGACATGAATGGTTGAGAAAAATCCAACTAGACCGGCACTCAATCAAATCTCTCAGTGTGGTGTTAACAGGCAACTGCAGCCCAAGTGGTAGCACTAGCCAGAGACTGGCACAGCGGGTTAACACTAGAGAGAAGATATTTGAGAAGGGAATAGATAAACACATTGAAGGCTTGGCCAAAAGCTGTTTGGGATGCCAAAAAAGTTCAAAATGCACCCCCATGAGCAGAGTTACACCCGTGGGAGTAGCCATCATGGCAAAGGGTACATGTTGACTTTACTGGGCCATTCATGGCCTCCATGTTTCCGAATGCCATGGATGTTCATTCAAAGTGGTCGGAGGTTATATCAATGAAGTCAACCACCTCAGCAAAGACTGTCTCCGCTCTGAGGACTATCTTCACCAGAAACGGCTTTACCCAGACAAATTGTGATTGATGATGGACCACAATACATGTCTAAAGAGTTCTGACTGTTCATGAAGGAAAATGGTATCAGACATTTCAAGTCGGCTCCTCACCACCCAGCAATGAAGGATTAGCTGAAAGATTTATCCAAACCTTCAGGAAGTCCATTAAATTGATGGACAAGGAGGAGATTTCTCTACAGCGCAAGGTGGACAGCTTCCTTTTCGTGTTTCACAACTCTGTTCATGCAACGACAAATCAAACACAGCAATGCCGTTCATGAACAGGAATCTGAGATCTTGCATAATGTCCTGAAATCCCACCTGCGGAGGGAGGTGCAGAATAAACAGTCCAGCCAGCTGCCAAGAGAAGACAAGACGACACCTGGTAGGACAGCTGCAGGACCTGGATCACTGATGTACTCAGTGGACATTGGAGACGTCCCGTGGAGCCGATACTGGATGCTCAACCGAAGGACACACTTGAGTTGACTGCATCCAACAGACGGCGGACACATTACAGTCACCGGACTGATTGTGTCACTGACACGGGAAGCCAAAAATGTTGTCCTAGACAAGACACCTGCCAAACCCGATGCCACTCCGCAGGCCAGAGGTGTTATCCTGAAAGGGGAAGAGCGCCACCCAGAAGATTGAATCAGTGAAGTTACTTATTGTCTGATATTGTGAAAGCATGTTTAAAAGGGAATATGGGTTTAATAAAGGGAAATTGAATGTTTTGGACATATACAGTTTTATGTTGCATTAATCTAAAGAAGGAGGAATAATGTATGGATCTATTTCTTTTACAGCAATGCCCCCCCAGCACTAAGTATTTCTTTGTTGTCTGCACATACACTGTTGTCTACGTACGCACATTCTCTCTCTCTCTCTCTCTCTCTCTCTCTCTCTCTCTCCCTCCCTCCCTCTCCCTCTCCCTCTCCCTCTCTCTCTGTCTCTCATTACGGTGTGGATCCCCTCATTACAACAGGCTCTGAGACAGCTTCTTCCACCAGGCCAACAGACTGATTAACTCACACTGATTTGAGTGTACCCTATATTACATTGACTGTTCTATTTTTTATAAATTACTAAGATTGCACATTACACATTTAGATGGAGACGTAACATAAAGCTTTTTACTCCTCACGTATGTGAAGGATGTAAGAAATAAAGTCAATTCAATTCAATACACCAGCACCCACGTTTGTGCTTCTATTTAATTGTATGTAGTTGTGCACAGACACAACAATTGCTTTATTATTATTATTGTCATAAGTACTGGTGAAAAGCCTGTCATGCAGACAGTTCATACAGATCAAATCATTACGCAGTGCATTGAGGTAGAACACAGCAAAGATAATAAGAATCAAATCTGGTTTATTTTCACTGACATATGTCATGAAATTTGATGATTTTGTGACAGCTGTACAGTGCAACACAAAGTAAATTACTATGTTACAATTAAAATAAATAGTGCAAAAGTGTTTGTAGGTTCATTGACGGCTCAGAAATCTGATGGCAGGGGGAAGAGACTGTTCCTAAAATATAGAGTGTGAGTCCTCAGGCTCCTGTACCTTCTCCCTGATGGCAATAATGAGAAGAATCAGAATCGGGTTTGCAAGGAGTAATAGAAGAGCAAATTATTCTTTAAATGGTGAAAGATTGCAGCATGCTGTTGTGCAGAGGGACTTGGGAGTGCTTGTGCATGAATCGCAAAAAGTTGGCTTACAGGTACAACAGGTTAAGAAGGCAAATGGAATGTTGGCCTTCATTGCCAGAGGGAGTGAATTCAAGAGCAGAGAGGTCATGCTGCAACTATACAGGGTACTGATGAGACCGCACCTGGAGTACTGTGCTGTTCTGGTCTCCTGAATATACTGGCTTTGGAGGCAGTGCAGAGGAGGTTCACTAGATTGATTCCAGAGATGAAGGGGTTAACCTATGAGGAGAAATTGAGTCACCTGGGACTATACTCTCTGGAATTCGGAAGAATGTGAGGGGATCTTATAGAAACAGACAAAATTTTGAAAGGGATAGATAAGATAGAAGTAGGAAAGTTGTTTCCGTTGGTAGGTGAGACTAGAACTAGGGGACATTGCCTCAAGATTCAGGGGAGAAGATTTAGGATGGAGATGAGGAGAAACTGTTTCTCCCAGAGAGTACTGAATCTGTGGAATTCTCTGCCCAGGGAAGCAGTTGAGGCTTCTTCACTAAATATATTTAAGAAACAGTTAGATAGGTTTTTACATAGTAGGGGAATTAAGGGTTATGGAGAAAAGGCGGGTAGATGGAGCTGAGTTTACGGACAGATCAGCAACGATCTTATTGAATGGCAGGGCAGGCTCGATGGGCCGGATGGCCTACTCCTGCTCCTATTTCTTATGTTCTTATTATCACCGGCATGTGACATGAAATTTGTTAACTTAGCAGCAGCAGTTCAATGCAATAGATAATCTAGCAGAGAAATAATATTAATAGCAAATAAAATAATAATAATAATAAATAAACAAGTAAATCAATTACATATATTGAATAGATTTTAAAAATTGCAAAAACAGAAATACTGTATATTAAAAAAAAGTGAGGTGGTGTCCAAAGATTCAACGTCCATTTAGGAATCGGATGGCAGAGGGGAAGAAGCTGTTCCTGAATCACTGAGTGTGTGCCTTCAGGTTTCTGTACCTCCTACCTAATGGTAACAGTGAGAAAAGGGCATGCCCTGGGTGCTGGAAGTCCTTAATAATGGACGCTGCCTTTCTCAGACACTGCTCGCTAAAGATGTCCTGGGTACTTTGTAAACTAGAGCCTAAGATGGAGCTGACTAGATTTACGACCTTCTGCAGCTTCTTTCGGTCCTGTGCAGTAGCCCCTCCCCACCCATACCAGACAGTGATGCAGCCGGTCAGAATGCTCTCCACAGTACAACTATAGAAGTTTTTGAGTGTATTTGTTGACATGCCAAATCTCTTCAAACTCCTGATAAAGAATAGCTGCTGTCTTGCCTTCTTTATAACTACATCGATATGTTGGGAACAGGTTAGAATCTCAGAGATCTTGACACCCAGGAACTTGAAGCTGCTCACTCTCTTCACTTCTGATCCCTCTATGAGGATTGGTATGTGTTCCTTCGTCTTACCCTTCCTGAAGTCCACAATCAGCTCTTTAGTCTTACTGATGTTGAGTGCCAGGTTGTTGCTGCAACAGCACTCTACTAGTTGGCATATCTCACTCCTGTATGCCCTCTTGTCACCACCTGAGATTCTACCAACAATGGTTGTATTGTCAGCAAATTTATAGATGGTATTTGAGCTATGCCTAGCCACACAGTCATGTGTATACAGAGAGTGGAGCAGTGGACTAAGCACACACCCCTGAGGTGCACTAGTGTTGATCGTCAGCGAGGAGGAGATGTTATCACCAATCCGCACAGATTGTGGTTTTCCAGTTAGGAAGTCGAGGACCAATTGCAGAGGGAGATACAGAGGCCCAAGTTCTGCAACTTCTCAACCAGGATTGTGGGACTGATTATATTAAATGCTGAACTATAGCTGATGGACCAGCATCCTGGTGTAGGTGTTTGTGTTGTCCAACTGATCTAAAGCCGTGTGAAGAGCCACTGAGATTGCATCTGCCGTTGACCTGTTGTGGCGATGGGCAAACTGCAATGGGTCCAGGTCCTTGCTGAGGCAGGAGCTCAGTCTTGTCATAACCAACCTCTCAAAGCATTTCATCACTGTAAATGTGAGTGCTACCGGGTGATAATCGTTAAGGCAGCTCACATTATTCTTCTTCGGCACTGGTATGATTGTTGCCTTTAGTTGTTGCCAACTCCCGCTAGTTGGTTGGCACAGGTTTTCAGAGCCTTACCAGGTGCTCCATCAGGACCTTCCACCTTGCGAGGGTTCACTCTCTTTAAAGACAGTTTAACATCTCTCTGAGACAGAGATCACAGGGTCATCAGGCTCAGCAGGGATCTTCACAGCTGTAGTTATATTCAACCTTTCAAAGCGTCCATTGAAGGCGTTGAGTTCATCTGGTAGTGAATCATCGCTGCCATTCATACTATTGGGTTTTGCTTTGTAGGAAGTAATGTCTTGCAGACCCTGCCAGAGTTGCCGTACATCCGATGTTGCCTCCAACCTCATTTGAAATTATCTCTTTGCCCTTGAAATAACCCTCCACAAGTCATATCTGGTTTTCTGGTACAGGCCTGGGTTGCCAGACTTGAATGCCACAGATCTAGCCTTCAGCAGATGGTGTACTTCCTGGTTAATCCACGGCTTTTGGGTTGGGAATGTACAGCAAGTCTTTGCAGGCACACTCTCACCCACACAGGCTTTAATGAAGTTGGTAACAACTACAGCATACTTACCCAGGTTCGAAGAATACAGTCCAGTCCACCGATTCAAAGCAGTCCCATAGGTGTTCCTGTGCTTCCCTTGTCCGTACCTTCTGGGTCCTCACTGCTGGTGCTGCAGTCTTCAGTCTCTGCCTATACTCAGGGAGTAGAAGTACAGCCAGGCGATCAGACTTCCTGAAGTGAGGACATGTTCTGGGTGATAAAGGTCCTTAATTATGATCAAATAATAACACTGCGGAATAAAATGTAACTGAACAAAGAACACTACCACAAAGTAGCAGCCCTTTGGCACAAGATAATGTAACCTACCCTAAAATCAATCTAACCCTTCCCTCCTACTTAGCCCTCCATTTTTCTTTCATCCTTGTGCCTAAGAGTCTCTTAAATGTTCTTAATGTATCTGCCACTACCATCACCCCTAACAGGGTGTTCCACAACCCACAACTTTCTCAGACGTGCTCCAATCTCCTGTATTAGCCATTTCTGCCCTGGGAATAAATCTCTGGCTGTTCAATCTATCGTTGCCTTTTATTATCTTGTAATCAGAATCAGAATCAGGTTTAATATCACTGGCGTGTGTTGTGAATTTTTTTTAGTTTACATTGCAATACGTAATACAATAAGAGGTATGTCCTCATCAGGGAATTAGAGGTGGAGGAGCTCAGCAACTTTAAACTTCTCTGTGTTATCACTTCAGACGGTTCCTCTACTTTCTTAGAACTTTGCAAAGATTCGGCAAGTCATCTAAAACTTTGACAGACTTCCATAGGTGTGCAGTGCAGAGTATGCTGACTGATTGCTTCCTGGCCTGGTATGGAAACACCAATGCCTTATGGAAAAGCCGACAGAAAGTAGTGTATATGGGCCAGTCCATCACGGGTTACGCCCTCCCCACCACTGAGCACCTCTACATGGAGTATTACCACAGGAAACCAGCATCCATCATCAGGGACCCCCATCAACCAGGCCACGCTCTCTTCTCACTGCTGCCATCAGGAAGAAGGTACAAGAGCCTCAGGACTCAGACCACCAGGATCTGGAATAGCTATCACCCCTCAACCATCAGGCTCTTGAACTAGAGGGGATAACTTCATTCAACTTCACTTGCCCCATCGCTGAACTGTTCCCACAACCAATGTGACTCATCATCAAGGACTCTTCATCACATGTTCTCAAAATTTATTGCTTATTTATTTATTACTATTTCTTTTGCTTTTGTTTGTCTCCTGACAAACTGTGTTAGGGAACTGGAGCTGGAGCTGGATGAACTTCGGATCATTCGGGAGGCAGAGGCAGAAATAGACAGGAGTTACAGGAGGGATAGTCACCCCTACGAGTCAGGAGGCAGGTAGCTAGGTAACTGTCAGGAGAGGGAAGGAGAGTAGACAGGAAGAGCAGAGCACCCCCGTGGCCGTTCCCATCAACAATAAGTATACCGTTTTGGATACTGTTGGTGGGGACGACCTACCAGGGACAAGTTGCAGTGGTCACGTCTCTGGCACCGAGACTGGACCCTCAGCTCAGAAGGGAAGGAGGGAAAAGAGGAGAGCAGTAGTGATAGGGGATTTAATAGTTAGGGGGGCAGATAGGATGTTCTATGGAAGAAATCGAGAATCCCAGATGTTCTGTTGCCTCCCTGGTGCCAGGGTCAGCGATATCTCGGATCGAGTTCTCAGTATTCTCAAGAGGGAGGGTGAGTGGCCGGATGTCGTGGTCCATGTAGGGACCAATGACGTGAGTAGGAAGAGTGAGGAGATCCTGAAAGGTGAGTTTAGGGAGCCAGGTGCCAAGTTAAAGGACAGGACCTCCAGGATAGCAATCTCAGGATTTCTACCAGTGCCACATGCAGGTGGGTTTAGAAATAGTAAAATGATGCAGATCAACACATGGCTGAAGACATGGAGCAGGAGGGAGGGCTTCAGATTTATAGATAATTGGGCAGTTTTCCAGGCAAGGTGGGACCTGTTCCAGTGGGACGGTTTACATCTGAACTGGAGGGGGACAAATATTCTTGCAGGTAGGTTTGCTAGAGAGGCTCCAGTGGATTTAAACTAGATATGAGGGGGGAGGGGTTCCAGAGTGTAGGAACAGATTTATGGGAGAAGGAAGAAAAAGAAGACAGTAAAGTTCTTTGTACTGTTAGAGATAAACAGAGAGGAGGAGGTGGAGAATTTCTTAAATGCATTTATTTTAATGCTAGGAGCATTGTAAGAAAGATGGATGAGCTTAGAGCATGGATTGATACCTGGAAATATGATGATGTAGCTATTAGTGAAACATGGTTGCAGGAGAGGTGTGATTGGCAACTAAATATTCCTGGATTTTGTTGCTTCAGGTGTGATAGAATTGGAGGGACAAGAGGGGGAGGTGTTGCGTTGCTTGTCAGAGAAAATATTACAGCGGTACTCTGGCAGGATAGATTAGAGGGCTTGTCTAGGGAGACCATTTGGGTGGAATTGAGGAATGGGAAAGGTGTAGTAACACTTTTAGGGGTGTATTATAGACCACCTAATGGGGAGCGAGAATTGGAGGAGCAAATTTGCAAGGAGATAGCAGATATTTGTAGTAAGCACAGGGTTTTGATTGTGGGAGATTTTAATTTTCCATATATAGACTGGGAAGCCCGTACTGTAAAAGGGGTGAATGGTTTGGAGTTTGTAAAATGTGTGCAGGATAGTTTTTTGCAGCAATACATAGAGGTACTGACTAGAGAAGGGGCAGTGTTGGATCTTCTGTTAGGGAATGAAATAGGTCAGGTGACGGAGGTATGTGTTGGGGAGCACTTTGGGTCCAGTGATCACAATGCCATTAGTTTCAATATAATTATGGAGAAGGATAGGACTGGACCCAGGGTTCAGATTGTTGATTGGAGAAAGGCTAACTTGGAGGAGATGCGAAAAGATTTAGAAGGAGTGGATTGGGACAAATTGTTTTATGGGAAGGATGTAATAGAGAAATGGAGGTAATTTAAAGGTGAAATTATGAGGGTACAGAATCTTTATGTTCCTGTTAGGTTGAAAGGAAAGGTTAAAAGTTTGAGAGAACCCCGGTTTTCAAGGGATATTGGAAACTTGGTTAGGAAAAAGAGAGAGATCTACAATAAATATAGGCAGCATGAAGTAAATGAGGTGCTCAAGGAATATAAAGAATGTAAGAAGAATCTTAAGAAAGAAATTAGAAAAGCTAAAAGAAGATATGAGGTTGCTTTGGCAAGTAAGGTGAAAATAAATCCAAAGGGTTTCTACAGTTATATTAATAGCAAAAGGATAGTGAGGGATAAAATTGGTCCCTTAGAGAATCAGAGTGGACAGCTATGTGTGGAGCCGAAAGAGATGGGGGAGATTTTGAACAATTTCTTTTCTTCGGTATTCACGAAGGAGAAGGATATTGAATTGTGTAAGGCAAGGGAAACAAGCAGGGAAGTTATGGAAACTATGACAATTAAAGAGGAGAAAGTACTGGTGCTTTTATGGAATATAAAAGTAGATAAATCTCTGAGTCCTGACAGGATATTCCCTAGGACCTTGAGGGAAGTTAGTGTAGAAATAGCAGGGGCTCTGACAGAAATATTTCAAATGTCATTAGAGACGGGGATTGTGCCAGAGGATTGGTGTATTGCTCATGTGGTTCCATTGTTTAAAAAGGGTTCTAAGAGTAAACCTAGCAGTTATAGGTCTGTCAGTTTGACATCAGTGGTGGGTAAATTAATGGAAAGTATTCTTAGAGATGGTATATATAATTATCTGGATAGACAGGGTCTGATTAGGAACAGTCAACATGGATTTGTGTGTGGAAGGTCATGTTTGACAAATCTTATTGAATTTTTTGAACAGGTTACGAGGAAAGTTGACGAGGGTAAAGCAGTGGATGTTGTCTATATGGACTTCAGTAAGGCCTTTGACAAGGTTCCACACAGAAGGTTATTTAGGAAGGTTCAATCGTTATGTATTAATATTGAAGTAGTAAAATGGATTCAACAGTGGCTGGATGGGAGATGCAAGAGAGTAGTGGTGGATAACTGTTTGTCAGGTTGGAGGCTGGAGACTGGTGGTGTGCCTCAGGGATCTGTACTGGGTCCAATGTTGTTTGTCATATACATTAATGATCTGGATAATGGGGTGGTAAATTGGATTAGTAAGTATGCAGATGATACTAAGGTAGGTGGCATTGTGGATAATGAAGTAGGTTTTCAAAGCTTGCAGAGAGATTTAGGCCAGTTAGAAGAGTGGGCTGAACGACGGCAGATGGAGTTTAATGCTGATAAGTGTGAGGCGCTACATTTTGGTAGGAATAATCAAAATAGGATATACATGGTAAATGGTAGGGCATTGAAGAATGCAGTAGAACAGAGTCATCTAGGAATAATGGTGCATAGTTCCCTGAAGGTGGAATCTCATGTGGATAGGGTGGTGAAGAAAGCTTTTGGTATGTTGGCCTTTATAAATCAGAGCATTGAGTATAGGAGTTGGGATGTAATGTTAAAATTGTACAAGGCATTGGTAAGGCTGAATTTGGAGTATTGTGTACATTTCTGGTCACCCAATTATAGGAAAGATGTCAACAAAATAGAGAAAATTTCGTAGAATGGTACCTGGGTTTCAGCACCTAAGTTACAGGGAAAGGTTGAACAAGTTAGGTCTTTATTCTTTGGAGCGTAGAAGGTTGAGGGGGGACTTGATAGGGGTATTTAAAATTATGAGGGGAATAGACAGAGTAGACATGGATAGGCTTTTTCCACTGAGAGTAGGGGAGATTCAAACAAGAGGACATGAGTTGAGAGTTAGGGGGCAAAAGTTTAAGGGTAATTAGAGGGGGAATTTCTTTACTCAGACAGTGGCAGCTGTGTGGAACGAACTTCCAGTAGAAGTGGTAGAGGCAGGTTTGATAATGTCATTTAAAGTAAAATTGGAAAGGTATATGGACAGGAAGGGAATGGAGGGTTATGGGCTGAGTGCAGGTCAGTGGGACTAAGCGAGAGTAAGCATTCGGCAAGGACTAGAAGGGCTGAGATGGCCTGTTTCCATGCTGTAATTGTTATATGGTTATATGGTTTCCTGCTTTTTCTATTTGTAGTTTGTTGTCTTTTTCACACTTGTTGGTGGGGCCTTTCATTGAATCGATTTTGTTTTTTGAGTATGCCCGAAAGAAAATGAATCTCAAGGTGGATGAATCTCAAGAAAATGGGCTACACCTGGAGGCAATATGAAAAGGCTGGAGGAACTCAGCAGACCAGGCTGCATTTATAGAAAGGAACAAAGAGTCAACATTTCAGCCCTGATGAAGGTTCTTTACCCGAAACATCGACTCTTTAATCCTCTCCATAGATGCTGCCTGACCTGCTGAGCTCCTTCAGCATTTTATGTGTGTTACGTCAGTATTATAAAAAGTGGTTTAGAGTGTCTACGGTGCACTGCAGTGACAGGGAAGAAACTTTTGAGGTGGGGTGAAGCTTTTGTTTTAATAGCCCTACAACACTTTCCAAAAGGGAGATTTAGGAAAAGGCAGTTTGCTGAGTGGGTAGTGTCTACATTGGGTTTTCATGTCCATTTCTTTATCCTGGACACATACATGTCCTGTAGCGATGGTAGACTGCAAATCTTTTCTGTTGATCTGACAGTTTGCTGTAATTTTCAGATATTGTGTGAGGATCCTGCACCAAACCAGGCAGTAATGGCTGATGTGAGGAAGCTCTCTGTGATAACTGTGTAGAACTGCACCAGTATGTTCTGGGAAGATAGAATTTTGCATTCAATTCCACACTTTTTAAAAACGTAAACTTTTTATGTAAGTAAAAAGTTACCTCAGCAAGTGTGCTACACACAAAATGCTGGAAGAACTCAGCAGGACAGGCAGCATCAATGGAGAGCAATGAAACATCAGTCCACCATACACCACAAAAGGAGGAAGGTTGGTCATGGGGCTAGCAACCCCATCCCATAAGCCCAGAGCGACAGAAACTCCACCAGAGGCTCCAAACATCTCAACCCTGGGAGAGAGGAAGGATACAGCAAGAAAATGGGCAACATGAAAGACAGGCCCAGGACAGAGGACCCTGGCAAACTGCTAATGGTGGCCTGTGCTCCAGAAGGGTTGAAGGCCTTAAGAAGTAATAGATTTAGGCTGAGACCATTCATCGGGACACCAGGTCCTGATGAAGGCTCTCAGCCTGAAAAGTTGACTGGTTTTTCTCTCCATGGACGCTGTCTGACCTGCTGTGTTCCTCCAGCATTCTGTATGTGTTACTCTGGATTTGCAGCATCTGCCAAACCTCTTGTGTTTACAAATATACTGGGGGGTGAGCAAACAGAGCTGATGCTGCATTGTACTTTCTGTTAATTAGGAAGCAATGCAGTCACACAAGACCCGGATCCCTTCATTTTACTGCAGAGATTTTAATTGCAAGATAAACTCTCCAGCATCCGCCACATATCCCCCAGCATCTCTTTATTTCATTCCTCCTTCAATTAATTTATCCTTTCATTCATTCATTATGTGCTGTGCTGTGTGATGTGGGTGATCATGGTCTTTCCGTGACTATGATTGTTCTTGGCAAATTTTTCTACAGAAGTGGTTTGCCATTGCTTTCTTCTGGGCAGTGTCTTTACAAGATGGGTGACCCTGGCCATTATCAATACACTTCAGAGATTGTCTGCCTGGTGTCAGTAGTCGCATAACCAGGACTTGTGATATACATCAGCTGCTCATACGACCATCCACCACCTGCTCCATAGAACCATAGAACACTACAGCACAGTACAGGCTCTTCAGCCCTCCATGTTGAGCCGACCCATATAATCCTTAAAAAAATACTGCAGACTCGAGGGGCCGAATGGTCTACTTCTGCACCTATGGTCTATTGAATTGTCTAAACCCACACTACCCCATAACACTCCATTTTTCTTTCATCCATGTGCCTGTCCAAGAGGATCTTAAATACCCCTAATGTTTTAGCCTCCACCACCATCCCTGGCAAGTCATTCCAGGCACTCACAACCCTCTGATGTCTCCCCTAAACTTCCCTCCCTTAATTTTGGACATATGCCCTCTGGTGCCCTGGGAAACAGGTAATGACTATCCACCCTATCTATGCCTCTCATAATCTTGTAGACCTCTATCAGTCCCCTCTCATTCTTCTACACTCCAAAGAGAAAAGTCCCAGCTCTGCTAACCTTGCTTCATATGACTTGTTCTCCAAACCAGGCAACATCCTGGTAAATCTCCTCTGCACCCTCTCCATAGCTTCCACATCCTTCCTATAATGAGGTGACCAGAATTGAACACAATACTCTAAGTGCATAAGTATTTCATGTGACACTGATCAGGGGAGTTGCTAGGCAGGTGCTTCACCTTACCCAAAGATGATCTGGGTGCCTGCGAAGGGAAGGGGTCCCTTACACATTCTCCGGTAAAGACCTCGCCACCCACCTCCTTCAATATTCCCTTTAAAGCCCACTACCTGTCCTGACATCTCCCAAGGCGTCCCAGTTTCATATTATGCCTGGGGACATTTTACTGTCTTTCATTCACTATGTAAGTGCAAGATTTTTTGCATTACTGAAAAGTCTCTGACACACACAGTTTCCAGGTTCCAAGGACAACGTGCGTGAAAAATGGCAAACCTAATGAAATTTAAAATTATTTCCCCTCTTCATCCACGGTTACGAACCGGCATAAACCAGTACTCTGAACAATGGCCACTAACAGGCGCAGATTTCCATTGTAGATAAGTTATCAGAGTTTCCTACCTGCAAAAAGAAGTCAGCATTAAAATTCCTGCGCCCGTAGCTCAGAGTAAGTTGTGATCGAGCTCCCAACCTATTCTGTTCCCGTACTCAAGGGCATATCTCCAAAGCTCAGCTCCGAACTCTGCCTTGTACAACACTCTCCCACCCCCCACCCCCAGTATGTTGCACTTTGGTCTTCCTCCTACAGCCAGTCCCGCTCTGATCTGAATAAGGTGTGTTTTATGAACAGAAATGCCTTTGTCTTCATCTCCTATTTGCACACACTATAAATCAAACTGTTTTATTTGAAACAATTGTGAATTAATTGCTTGTGAAGTGTGAATGAATCCCAAGGTTGCACATGGTGACATAAATGTACTTTAACAGTAAATTTACTTTGAACTTTGAACTTCGGTAGAACAGCAAAAACTCCCGAGGGTTTAACGTGCAAACCCCGACAATGAAGTTCCGACTTCATGGTTCAAGCACCAGACTTCTGCCTAAAAAGCTGGAGTCCAGCTAACCATTTGATATTTTAAATGACATAGGTAGTTTAGGATTTAGTGCTTTAAACGTTTTTGAATTATCGGATAACTGAGATTCAATAACTTTTAACACTTGTCAGTATCCTGTAGAATTCGCCCAGTTCACTGTTGATCAGTAGCTCCCTCTACTGCTCAAAGAGAGGACGTGCAATTATTTAGGCCGCAAGTAGAACGCATTATTACAATAAATATAAAATTATTTAATTTCACTAAATATTTACAAAACAATTAATTTTATTCAACTTAAAGAATTACTAAAATAAAAATTATGTTTATGTATACTAAACATAAAAACATAAATACAGCAACAATTGCGGGCTGCCCCTGCACATCTTCTGACTATGTTGGCCATTGACTCAAAATAACACATTTCGTTGTACACGTGACAAATAATCTTTACATTATTATTGTCACGTTCTCCTTCGGGTGTAACGAAACGCCGAATTTAACGTCCGGATAAACCACAGTTAATAAGAACCAGATCGCAGTAAGATTAACCATTTACTGTTCACTCTTCACATTAACATATGGTGAAAACTGTTGATAAAACAATACAAGATTGATACAGTATTTGTTCCTTCCTTAATATCACATTTCAAGTGTAAATACTTGCAAAGGTGACTATAACTACATTACACTAAGGTGCAGTATACAGGGAGAGTTTACCTGCTCCATTGACTACTTTAAATACACTTCCATGCAAACTATCCGCGACTCTTTAACTAACGAAAGCATAAACATTATCTACCGTCGTTACCTCTAACAGGATCAGCATTAACATCTTAGTTCAATATATCGATTATCTATTAACTTACAGCGTTGCTCTCACTGTGATTTCTCATGCCTGCAAAACTGCTTCTGCTCAGGTGAGCCTCGTGGAAAGCCCCCACCCTCGCGCTAATTTCAAACCGGTGTTTTCCCACAAGACGCGGCGAAACCGGATGTGACGTCATCGCATGCCGATATATTTTACATGCAATGAATATACTTTAAACACTTCTAATTCTAACTAGAAAATACTATTGAATGAATTACTAAGCGAAAATATTATAAACTAAATAACTGTCGTAAAGACAGCACACTCCCCGCTTGACCTTCGTAAGGTCACAATGAGCAGAGTACAAAACTTAGTCTCTTAATCAGTCATTGGGTAGAAGTAGAATAACTTCTGTAACCGGCCCTTGGTAAATTTTCACATCGCCTTGGTCGGTAGTCTTCAATTCGATCTTCCTGACATGTCCATCCCCGCTAGGGAATGTAACAGTGATTCTGGCCGTTGGCCAGCTGTTGCGAGCGACTTGCTTGTCCCTGAGCAGGACTAAGTCTTCAACTTGAAGATTCCTTCGGGGTTCTGTCCACTTTTGTCTCTGTTGCAACAAAGGTAGATATTTTTGTCTCCAGCGAGGCCAGAACTGATTTGCCAGAGCCTGGACTTGTCTCCATTGCTTTGTGTACAAATCCTTGTCTGAGAAGTCTCCTGGTGGAGGAGGTGCTCCTGCCTTCTGCGTAAGGAGCGTTGATGGCGAAAGTATAAAGGGGTTTTCTGGGTCAGAAGACACAGGTAGGAATGATTGTGCGTTTATAATGGCTGTGACCTCTGCCATTAGGGTGCACAGTACCTCGTGGGCCAATCGGGTGCGTTGCTGCATCTCAGGTTTCCTTTTCCGGGTTTTCCGTAAGGACGTGAACCGTTTGACTGCCTGCTCTTTGTTATCTGGTGAGCGCTGGCATGGTTCTCTGATAGGCAATGGGGCAACCCCATTATTTGCTTCATCTCTGAAGACCTTGGTGTCTTTGGGTTTTAAAGAAATGGTATCTTGAGCTGATTGTGCAAGTTTGTTTCCGTCCTCGGTTTGAACGAAAACTGACTGACCTAGCGTCTCGTCGGTTACTTTACGCTTGGTAATGTCTTGTTGTGCTTCTTTAGGGTACACCTCAGTGAGGCAGATCTCGGAACAAGAACGGCTTGACTGAGTTTGACCGCAAACTTCTGTACAGTTCGAGCTGACAATTGTTGTCCTGGAGTGAACCTCTCCCTCCCCGCCGTCCTGTTGTGGGGGTGAAGGAGCGTTGTCGGTTCTTTCATTCTTGACTTCATCACGGAGCCGTGAGGGTAAATTTCCTTCCTCGTATGGATGTGATGCAATCGTGACTCTCTGAGGTTCCTCGTAGCTGGGGAAGTTATCGAATACGTATGGAGAGGGGAGACGAGCCTGCCTGTCTATTTGAGATTGTACATAGTCGCTTGTGCGTTCCAGTCTGGTCCTTTCTAAAGTAGATCTTGCTGCGGTCAGATCACGCGACCCTTCAGCTTCTTCTATGTACTTTGCTTCCGCCATGGCAGCAGCTTCTTCTCTTTCTAGCTGCAGCACTTGCAACTCTGTCGATATTTTTGCCATTTCCAACTGGATTTCGGCTTCTCGGGCGGCCCTTTCTTTCTGGATTTCGGCTTCTCTGGCGGCCCTTTCTTTCTGGATTTCGGCTTCTCTGGCAGCCTCTTCTCTTTGTCTGGCGGCCCTTTCTTTCTGGATTTCGGCTTCTCTGGCAGCCTCTTCTTTCTGGATTTCGGCTTCTCTGGTGGCCAGTTTCATTTTCAAAACTGCTTCTTGTCTGGCGTAATGCAGTCGCACCTTGGCGGCTTCTGCCTTGGCTCTTGCCTGTGCGGACTTACTTGATGTCGTTCTACTGCCCTTGTCGCTGGGCGCCATCGACTTGATCCCGGATCGAGCTGACATTGCAGCACTTGGAACACCTGATAACGCCCGGGTGGGCTTACTTGATGTCGGTTTACTGCCCTTGTCGCTGGGCGGCGTCGACTTGATGCTGGATTGAGCTGACATTGCAGCACTTGAAACACCTGATAATGCCGCTTTTTCACTGTCACGTTCTCCTTCGGGTGTAACGAAACGCCGAATTTAACGTCCGGATAAACCACAGTTAATAAGAACCAGATCGCAGTAAGATTAACCATTTACTGTTCACTCTTCACATTAACATATGGTGAAAACTGTTGATAAAACAATACAAGATTGATACAGTATTTGTTCCTTCCTTAATATCACATTTCAAGTGTAAATACTTGCAAAGGTGACTATAACTACATTACACTAAGGTGCAGTATACAGGGAGAGTTTACCTGCTCCATTGACTACTTTAAATACACTTCCATGCAAACTATCCGCGACTCTTTAACTAACGAAAGCATAAACATTATCTACCGACGTTACCTCTAACAGGATCAGCATTAACATCTTAGTTCAATATATCGATTATCTATTAACTTACAGCGTTGCTCTCACTGTGATTTCTCATGCCTGCAAAACTGCTTGTGCTCAGGTGAGCCTCGTGGAAAGCCCCCACCCTCGCGCTAATTTCAAACCGGTGTTTTCCCACAAGACGCGGCGAAACCGGATGTGACGTCATCGCATTCCGATATATTTTACATGCAATGAATATACTTTAAACACTTCTAATTCTAACTAGAAAATACTATTGAATGAATTACTAAGCGAAAATATTATAAACAATAACTGTCGTAAAGACAGCACAATTATAATAAAACACTAATAATTCGGATGATTTAGGATATTGATGGTTCTGGGATTGGCAGATTATCTGGGCTACTTGAAGGGTTGGATAGGGCTGTGGTCCAGGTGCAAGTGATGCTAGGCAGAATAATATTTCAGCATGGACTGGATGGGCCGAAGGGACTGCTTATGTGCTTTAGTACTCTGTTATGTTCATTAATACCTCAATGTTCGCCATCAGATGACAGGAGTTTGATTGCTCTTACTGTACAACTGCACATTTTTTCCTCTTGAAAGTGAGTCCATGGGTTGTGGAATCAGTTCAGAGTTGAAGTGAATAATAACATATTCATTAAGGACTTGTCACAGTATTTATAGAATAGAGAAATCAACAGCACATTTGAGGCCCACCATGTTGTGCCGACCATGTAGGCTAATGCTTACTCCATAAAGTTTATTATGGGTAGTGTTAGGGTGATGAAAGCATTAAGGCAAGTGTACGTAGAGTGAATCAACGTGAGCAGATAGAAATGACAGATGTTTCTATCTTATAGAGAAGCTATAGAAGTTACCTCTCCTATCAGATTCTTTCTTCTCCAGCCCTTGCCCTTTCCCACCTATCCTTTTCCAGCTATCCTCCTTCCCCTCCCACCATCTTTTATCCTGGGCATCTTCCCCTTTCCTTCTCAGTCTTGAAAAAGGGCCTCGGCACTAAATGTCGATTATCTATCTGGATTATTATTATTATTATTATTATTATTATCTATTTGGCGCTGCCTGACCTGCTGAGTTGCTCCAGCATTGTGTGTGTTGCTTACAGAGAAATCAGTGTACGGGCAGTACACGGGAATGCAACTATTACGTAACACATACTCCCCCTGACAGCTGACATCTTCCATTAACCCCAAGGCCAGGGAGCGGCCCAGACACGCAGCTAGGATAAATCAAGAAAAATGTGGCATTTGGTTATTTTACAAGACTAGGGCTTCTGAGAGTGAGCACTCCTGCCCTAGAAATCTGAAACTTACCAGTGCCTACATTCCTGCACTCCCTTCAAATTTACCAGTTTCACTGAATAATCTATTATTATCTATAGTATAATATCCAAAAGAAATTAATGAAAGTGAGTGTAGGAGCCATGCATCTGTTCTCTATCCGCTTTGCATTCCGTGTTGATTGGTGGGACTCTCTTTGCAGACTTCAGTTCACAACGGTTTTACTGTTTGCAAGATGTGCTTTTTTTCTCAGCACATTGGGTGTTTGATGGTTTTATTTTTAATCTGGCTTCTTTTGGGTTGGAGGAACAACACTTTATAATCCAAACTCAGGTTGGAGGAACAACACCTTATATACCGGCTGGGTAACCTCCAACCTGATGGCATGGACATTGACTTCTCTAACTTCCGTTAATGCCCCTCCTTACCCCATCCCTGACATATTTGGTTGTTTTTTTTTCTCTCTCTCTCTGCCCATCACTCTGCCTGTTCTCCATCTCCCTCTGGTGCTCCCCTCCCCCTTTGTTTCTCACTAGGCCTCCCGTCCCATGATCCTTTCCCTTCTCCAGCTCTGTATCACTTTCGCCAATCACCTTTCCAGCTCTTAGCTTCATCCCACCCCCTCCAGTCTTCTCCTATCATTTCGCATTTCCCCCTCCCCCCACTACTTTAAAATCTCTTACTATCTTTCCTTTCAGTTAGTCCCGACGAAGGGTCTCAGCCCAAAACGTCGACATCACTTCTCCCTATAGATGCTGCCTGGCCTGCTGCGTTCCACCAGCATTTTGTGTGTATTGTTTGAATTTCCAGCATCTGCAGATTTCCTCGTGTTTGTTCTTTTGGGTTACTTTGTTTTGTGGCTGCCTGTTAGGATACTTATCTCGGGGTTGTATAATGTAGACATGCTTCGATAATAAATGTACTTTGAACTTAGTGCCGTATTGATTATGGGGGTTGCCAGCAGTGGCAATTTGTTTTGGTTCAAATTGCCCACTACAGTGAGCTAAGGCTTTTCCCCTTGGAGCGAAGGAGGAAGAGAAGTGACATGATTGAGGTATACACGATGATGAGGCATAGTGAGAGTGGATAGCCAGAGACTTCTTGCCAGGGTGGAAATGGCTAACACTAGGGGGCATAATTGTAGTATGATTGGAGGAAAGCATAGATGGGATGATGTCAGAGTGAAGTTTAGTTTACACTGAGAAGGTGGGTGCGTGGAATGCCCTGCCAGGGGTGGTGGTAGAAGCAGATACAGTCGGGGCATGTAACAGACTATTAGATAGGCACGTGAATGGTAGAAAAATGGAGTATTATATAGGAGGGAAAGGTTAGATTGATCTTGGAGTAGGTTAAAAGGCTGGTACAACATCACGATCAGAATCAGGTTTATTATCACCAGCATGTGACATGAAATTTGTTAACTTAGCAGCAACAGTTCAATGCAATACTGTGCTGTAATGCACTGTGTTCTAAACTTGTGATATTAATAACAATTATTAACACTTTTTGTTTAGAGATACAGAACGGTAACAGGCCCTTCCAAACCAACAAGCCCGCACTGCCCAATTAACCTGCTAACTTGTATGTCATTGGAAAGTGGGAAGAAAGCGGAGCACCTGAAGGAAACCCCAAATATGAACAGCATTAAATAGTCTGTAAAATCTTAGTCTGACATGACCAGTATGCTGGATTATTGGAGTTTTACCAAATCAACTGATGGAAGATAATCTTTAAACAAACACACATTTCGAGGCAGGAAGTGCTCCCAGGCTGTAAAAGAATGTCTTTATTAAACAAACTTCAAACACACAAAACTTCAAAGTTCAAAAGAAATTTATTATATAAGTACACATATATCACCATACACAACTCTGAGATTCGTTTCTTGCAGACACTCACAGTAAATCCAAGAAACACAATAGGATTAATGAAAGACCACACCCAACAGGACAGACAAGCAACCAACGTGCAGAAAACAACAAATTAAGCAAAAACAAAAAGAAAAGAACAAACAAAATAATGCTGATAAATATCGAGAACATAAGATAAAGAGTCTTTGAAAGTGAGTCCATAGGTTGTGGGAACAGTTCAGTGACGAGGTGAGTGAAGTTATCCCCTCTGGGTCAAGAGCCTGATGGTTGAGGGTAGTAACTGTTTCTGAATCTGGTGGTGCATGTGGGTTCTGAGGCTACGCCCACACTAGACCGGATAATTTTGAAAACGCCGGTTTCGCGTAAAAACGATAGGCGTCCACACTATGCATTTTTGAAAATATCTCTGTCCACATTGAAAAGGAGATTTCGGCGAATCTCCTCCTCCTGCGCATGCGCAGGACACATCTACCGAAAACAAGTGACATGTTTGGTGTCGAATCTCGCTGTAAAAGTGCGCGTTTGTGTAGTTACAGACTAGAAAAACTTAAAACGACGGACAGCTGTTGACTCCCACGCAGGAGGACTTAAAACTAAAAAAAAACAAATACTGGAGCATATGGAGGCAACCGACAGGGACAGATTGACCCGGCTGACGACGATCGTTGAAAAACTGACTCTGTTGCATTAATAAAGCACCTTGTTAAATGTATAAAACATTCTGCATCAGTGTTATCTTGTATTTCCATATAATGTGACATTAGGTATCTATTGTCAGAGAAGTACTTGCATAAATAGGTAAACCACCTTCATACGAGCAAGGACAGAAAACAGGGCAAAGTGAGTGCAGTATACTTATTTATTCAGTAAGTTATGGGTCAAAGTATTTGGTGAGTACATTTCTAACTCTTCTGGCGTCAGTTTCATTGCCGTCTGTTCTGAAATTGTTAGGTTGCGTTCAAGAAAACAATGAAATGGCGCACTGCCGTCTGACAGCGTTTTCAAAAGTCTCCGGTTACCCCGTCCACACTGATCTGCCCGAGCAACGTTTTCAAAAATATACACCCTGGAAAGTGTTTCTGAAAATCTCCAGTTTCTGGGGACAAAAACGCCGTTTTAGTGTGGACGGAGGGTAAAAACGAAGAGAAAAAGCTTAGGTTACAGATGTATCCTGCGTAGTGTGGATGTAGCCTGAGATAGGCCTGTTCTGCATTCCTGATGGCAGCGGTGAGAAGAGAGGCTGGATGTTGGTTGGGGGGAGGTCCTGATGGAAGCTGCTATCCTGCGACAGTGCTCCATGTAATTGTGGTGGGGAGGGTTTTACCTGAGATGGACTGAGCTGTAGCCATTTCCCTTTGGAGGCTCTTCCGTTCAAGGGCATTGGTATTTCCATACCCAGGCCGTGATGTAGCCAATCAACATAATCACCACCACACACTTATAGAAGTTTGTCAGAGTTTCAGATGACATGTTATATCTTTGCAAACCAAGAAAGTAGAGGAGCTGCTATGCTTTCTTAGTAATAGCACTAATGAGCTAGACCCAGGGCAGATCCTCTTAAATATTAACACCAAGGAATTTAACGTAGCTGCTCCTCGCCACCTCTGATCACCTGATGAGGACTGGCTCATGGACCTCCAGGTTCCTCCTCCTGTAGTCAATAATCATCTCCTTGGTCTTGCTGACATTAAGTAGTTGTTATTGTGGCATCATTCAGCCAGATCTCCCTCCGATACGCTGACTTATCACCAACTTTGATTTGGCCAGTGACAGTGGTGTTGTCAGCAAACGCGTGACTGCCTGGCACACATTCATAAGTATAAAGTGAGTAGAGCAGGGGGCTAAGCACACAGCCTTGTGGTTCACCTGTGGAGATGTTGTTGCCAATCCAAACTGACTGGTGTCTGCAACTTTACTCTCTACCCCGCCCCCCCCGGTTCACCTATCACCCACAACCTTATACTTCCTCCTCCCCTCCTCCCTCCACCTTCTTACTCCGACTTCTCCCCTCCCTCCAGCATTTTGTGTGTGTTGCTTTGGATTTCCAGCATCTGCTGATGTTCTCATGTTTTCAATACTTTATACAACCAAGATTTGTCTCCTTACAGGCAGCCACAAAACAAAGGAACTCAATAGAACCCATTTAAAAAAGGACCATTAAACACCCAACAACACACACAAAATGCTAGTGGAACGCAGCAGGCCAGGCAGCATCTATAGGGAGAAGCGCTGTCAACGTTTTGGGCCGAGACCCTTCGTCAGGACAGAAACACCCAATGTGCAGAGGGAAAAAACACAAAACAAATCGTGCGAACAGTAGAAGTAAGCGAATAGCATTGAGAACTAAAGTTTATGAAAGCGAGTCTGTTCACGGATATGAAGACAGAACTGGCCACAGCCTCAGTTCTGCGCAGGGCCCAGTGAACATCGCGGAACAATGAGCTAAACTGGCCCATCCCTCACCTCCGGCCCTGACACGCTGACCTTTTCAATTTGGCCTGATCCCACCCTGTTTTCTTCTATCTTTATCTCTGACAATCAGTGGAAAATCTCAAACCCAAAGATAAAGTATATTACAAAATTGAAGGGGTCTACTCACAATTAGCAGCCTTTCTTTGAGTTATAGCAGACTACTGGCTCAAATATTCAAGACTTGGAATTATCTAACATGTCCAAAAAAATAAGGCAACAAGACGTAGGAGCAGACCAGGCCATTCAGCCCATCAAGTCTGCTCTGCAATTCCATCTTGGCTGATTCATTATTTCTCTCAAACCCATTCCCCTGCCTTCTCCCTGTAACCTTTGACTAATCAAGAGCCTATCAACCTCCACTTTAAATACACTCAATGACTTGGCATCCTTGGCTGGCTGTGGCAATGAATTCCGCCGATTCACCACTGGCTAAAGAAATCTTTGTTCTAAAGGGACGTCCTTTAGTCTGAGGCTGTGCCCATTCACCCTCGACTCCCACGCCATAGGAAATATCCTCTCCAATTCCACTCTAGGTAGGCCTTTCAATATTCATTAGGTTTTAATAAGATCCCCCCCCACTTTCTTCCAAACTCCAGTGAGTACAGGCCTAGAGCCACCAAAATCTCCTGATACATTAACCCTGTCATTTGTGAGGTGTGAAGTGTGAGGTGGTACACTTTGGAAGGACAAATTCCAAGGCAGAGTACAAAGTAAATGGCAGGATACTTGGTAGTGAAGAGGGGCAGAGGGATCTGGGGGTACATGTCCCCAGATCCCTGAAAGTTGCCTCACAGGTAGATAGGGTAGTTAAGAAAGCTTATGGGGTGTTAGCTTTCATAAATCGAGGGATAGAGTTTAAGAGACACAATGTAATGATGCAGCTCTATAAAACTCTAGTTAGGCCACACTTGGAGTACTGTGTCCAGTTCTAGTCGCCTCAGTATAGGAAGGATGTGGAAGCATTAGAAAGGGTACAGAGGAGATTTACCAGGATGCTGTCTGGTTTAGAGAGTATGGATTATGATCAGAGATTAAGGGAGCTAGGGTTTGCTCTTTGGAGAGGAGGATGAGAGGAGACATGATAGAGGTGTACAAGATATTAAGAGGAATAGATGGAGTGGATAGCCAGTACCTCTTCCCCAGGGCACCACTGCTCAGTACAAGAGGACATGGCTTTAAGGTGAGGGGAGGGAAGTTCAAGGGGGATATTAGAGGAAGGTTTTTCACTCAGAGAGTGGTTGGTGCGTGGAATGCACTGCCTGAGTCAGTGGTGGAGGCAGATACACTAGTGAAGTTTAAGAGACTACTAGACAGGTATATGGAGGAATTTAAGGTGGGGGGTTATATGGGAGGCAGGGTTTGAGGGTTGGCACAGCATTGTGGGCCAAAAGGCCTGTAATGTACTGTACTATTCTATGTTATATTTCCAGAATCATTCTTGTGAACTCCTCTGGACCCTCTACAATGCCAGCACATCTTCTTTCAGTTTCCCTTAAGAAACTACTGACCAACGAGTTTTTGGCATGTGTAAGGAAACTGGAGCAATACACAAGAATAGGTCCTGGCGAAGGGTCTCGGCCTGAAACATCAACCATTTATTCCGCTCCGTAGATGCTGCCTGACCTTCTGGCAGCTCCTCCAGCATTTTGTACATGTTACTCAAGAATGTATTTGCTGAGAGAATGCTTAAGGTACTGAGATGCTAACTACACTACTTGCTGTGCCGACAGTTGGAATGAACATAAGTTAGTGCTGCCAGATATAAAATTCTCCAGACTAAATACTCATATTGAGCAGTGAGCAATTGACAGATACTTGCTCACGTTTTGGTGCAGACCTGATCAGATTGCTGAACAGCAGATGACCTTGCCCCAGTATCACAGCTACAGTCAATCGTTACATAACTATGGTCCAAATCATGATTGCAAAATCTTTGTGAACTTTGAAAACTGGTGAATATATGCTCTTTATCACAGTATTGCATAAGGCATGAAAGATGAAAGTTGTTTGCTGTTGTGATAGTGGGAGGATGCTGAGGCAGAGAGAAGAAACACGTTAATAAGTTGTTTGCTGCAAAACTTTCACTGACGTTTGTTCAGACCAAATTTTGGGTGCATGCAGAAGTTCTAGTTGTGATAGAAAATGAACAGGGAAGACGCAACATAGATTCGGGGGGTGATGTCAGAGCAGACAGGCTACAATTATTAATTAAGAGTAGAATTCCTTTTCTAAAAAACAACTGTTTAATAGAATATCCACAGAACAGGCTGCTCAGCCCAACTTGTCTATACTAGCCACCGATACACACAAACCTTTCATGCATAACGTATCCTTCTATTGCTTATTCTCTCGCCTACACAACTAGGTTTTTCCTTAAATGGCATCTCCATTTCAGTGGCACTTGTAGCAAAACCAATCAACGCTAATTTATTTATTTTATTTAGAGATGCAGCCCTTCCAGCCCAACGAGCTCTGCTGCCCAGCAACCCACCTACTTGACCCTAGCCTAATCACAAGGCAGTTTACAATGACCAATTAATCTACTAACCGGTAGGTCTTTGGACTGAGAGGAAATGGGAACACCCAGAGGAAACCTATAGATTCACCGGGAGGACGTACAAACTTTTTAAAGGGAATGCTGGAATTGAACTCCAAACTCAGAGACACCCTGAACTGTAGTAACGTTGTACTAACCGCTATGTTACCGTGGCAACCAGCCAGTAAAAAGCATCTAATATGCTGAAGGGCCATAATTCAGTAGATGTGGATGTTTTGATTGTGGGAAAAGGAAACCAAAACAAGATCAGAATGAAGAATTAATCCAGCTGGAGGAATTTATTTAACATAGGAATATTGGGTTTGCTACAAGTGCCACTGAAATGAAGACACCATTTGAGAAGAAGCTAGTTATGCAGATGACAGACTAAGAGACAGAAGTATAAGTTCTGTGTGAAAGGAAGTTTGTGTGTATCAGAGACTAGTATAGATACTGGGCAGAGTGGCCTGTTTCTGCAGCTCTACATACTGAATTCCAGCTCTGAGTTGGCTATACTGAAGCCATCCACTAGTCTCCTTTTCCAGATGTTCCCACATTGTCAGCACAAAACCGCTGGACAATGTCCAATCTATGGACATTTACAAGGATGCTTCATATTTCCAATATTTATTATTTTTCTTTTATATTTACACAGTTTGTTGTCATTTACACATTGGTTGGTTGTCCATCCTGTTGGGTGAGGTCTTTCATTGATTCTATGATGGTTTTATGTGATTTACTGAGTACGCCTGCAAGAAATGTCAGTGTGGACATGGTGGAGGATTACAAATACCTGGGGATACGAATTGACAATAAACTGGACTGGTCAAAGAACAGAGGCTGTCTACAAGAAGGGTCAGAGCCGTCTCTATTTCCTGAGGAGACTAAGGTCCTTTAACATCTGCTGGACGATGCTGAGGATGTTCTACGAGTCTGTGGTGGCCAGTGCTATCATATTTGCTGCTGTGTGCTGGGGCAGCAGGCTGAGGGTAGCAGACACCAACAGAATCAACAAACTCATTTGTAAGGCCAGTGATGTTGTGGGGGTGGCACTGGACTCTGACGGTGGTGTCTGAAAAGAGGATCCTGTCCAAGTCGCATGCCATCTTGGACAATATCTCCCATCCACTCTGTAATGTTCTGGTTAGGCACAGGAGTACATTCAGCCAGAGACTCATTCCACCGAGATGTAACACTGAGTGTCATAGGAAGTCATTCCTGCCTGTGGCCATCAAACTTTACAACTCATCCCTCAGAGGGTCAGACACCCTGAGCCAATAGGCTGGTCCTGGACTAATTTCCACTTAGCATGATTAACTTATTTTTATTTAATTATTTATGGTTTTATATTGCTATATTTCTACACTATTCTTGGTTGGTGCGGCTGTAATGAAACCCAATTTCCCTCTGACCCCTTGGATGGAAACAGGGGTCACCGATGCCTTAGCCCTCCTCAGGTCCACCAACAGCTCCTTAGTCTTTTTCACATTAAGCTGCAGATGATTCTGCTCGCACCATGTGACAAAGTTTCTCACCGTAGCCCTGTACTCAGCCTCATCTCCCTTGCTGATGCATCCAACTATGGCAGAGTCATCAGAAAGCTTCTGAAGATGGCAAGACTCTTAAACAGGTTAAGTCTGAATTATTGACAATGCTTAACTCTGCTGTAGTGGAATTTTATCTTTCCCAGATCGATAAAAATCTTGGTAATTTCAACACTCGTCTTTTTAAAGTATTCTATGCTGAGTGGTACTTGATGGCTCATATTTAACTAAAACTACATTACACCTGGTTGTGGCAACAAGAACATTAACTGTGCAGTGTCCTGTCGCTGCGGAAATGCGCTTGCCACTCTCGGCAAGGTTTCAGGCGATTCAGCGATAAATCCTGCATCATCACTGCTGCGACCACTTGCAATAAGCAGCCATTGTTGAAATCAACTGTCCTTCAACTACATCTGATTAAACACCTTATCCCAAATCCTAAAGGCAAACATTCACTAAGGTAATCCTGTAAACCTGCTCTCACTTTTCCTCCCGCAACACCAGAGACTTTTCCAAACACTGGAAATCCAGTTGCTGGAGGAACTCAGCATTGCTCCAACATTTTCTGTGTGCTACCATAGATGATTTTATATTTATTTATTGAGCTACAGCAGGGAATCGGTCCTTCAAACTGCGCTGTCCAGCAATCCCCGATTTAATCCTCGCCTAAACACAGGACAATTTACAATGACCACAGAGGAAACCCACGCAGTCACGGGGAGAACGTACAAAAACCCCTCACAGGGGGTAGCAGGAACTGAACCCGGTTCGCTAATACTGTAAAGTATTGTGCTCACAGTGTAGTCACCTGAAAATGACAGAAGTTTGCAAAAGGCACCGAAAGTACAATGATGTCATTTTAACATGCAGCATTGCATTTCATTTCAGATGGCAGTCTGTCATCCATGTATTTATTTTTAATTTTTATTTAGAGATGCAGCATGTTAACAGGACCATCTGGCCCAATGAACCAGTGCTGCCTAATTCTATCCACCCTCACGTTGGAATGTAGGTGGAAACCAGAGCACCTGCAGTAAACCCACACAGTCACAGGGAGATTATACAAGGCCATTACAGACACTGGAGGGAATTGAGCCCAGGTAACTGTAACAGCATTACACTAACTGCTTTGCTACTGTGCCACCCATTGAGAATTACAATTAAATGTCCACAACAATAGCATAGGAGTACCACATTTTCTTATTCTTCCTGACTGCTCAAAAGAGCAACTGCGGCACGGAAGTGTAGTGGTTAGCACAACCCTTTACAGTATCAGCGACCAGGGTTCAATTCCTGCTGCCCCCTGTGAGGGGCTTGTACATACTCCCCCGTGACCATGTGGGTTTACTCCGGGTCCTTGGTCATTGTAAATTGTCCCGTGATTAGGAGTTTGTACATTCTCTCCATGACCACTATGTTTCCTCCAGATGCTCCGGTTTCCCCCCACAGTCTAAAGATAGGACATTGTAAATTGTCCTGTGATTAGGCTAGGCCAGGGGTCGGCAACCCGCAGCTTCGGAGCCACATGCGACTCTTTCATCTCTGTGCTGCGGCTCCCCGTGGTTTGTTAGTTTTTGAAATGTAATTCGAAATTTGAAGATTATGGTGATCTTGTACAATCTAAAAACGTTGTGGAGACCCCATTTCCTGGCACATCCGAACCGGCTCACAATTAGCCACCGTTCCGGCTAAGGGAGATAGCCTACGGGGGTTTGTGAGTACGTGTCTTTTGGAGCATCCGCGCCCACGGGGACGGGTTGAGGGAGGCTTTAAAGCAAGGCTGTTTAGTTCGAATAAAGTTACCTTTGACTGCAGTGTCTTTATTTTAGCGTTGCGTGTAGCACACCGCTACAACATGTTTTTTATCGCTATTAATATACATCACCACTGCCAATGCCTGACACCCGCCAGTGCGCGCTTTCTTTTAATTCTTCGATCCAAGGTAGGCTAACTATGGAGTAACCTTCAACCCAACGTCTTTTTTTCGGAGTTCAAAATGTTTTTGTTGCATGCAGAAATGTAATTTCGTTTACTCTGCAGGAGTTCATCAATTTCATAAATGCAACACATTATAGTTTGTTTATACATAGCATAAAGGCAAAAAAAAACATTGTATGCAGTGTTATTTCATTTTAAATGTCAAACGGGTTTTGTGGCTCCCAGTGTTTTCTTTTCTGTGGGAAATGGGTCCATATTGGCTCTTTCAGTGGTAAACGTTGCCGACCCCTGGGCTAGGCAGTGCCTCTCAAAGGTCTGGAAGGGTCTAGTCCCTGCTGTTTCTCAATAAATAAATGAATAACCAAAATGTTTGCAAGGATTAAAGTGCTATTCCTTAACAGGCAAAAGTGACCAAAATACCAAACCCCTTATAGGGGATGACCTGATTGGTTTTGAGTAGTTGCCAGTTCCAGAGGAAAACTATTAAACATTCACAGCAGCACAATAGTTTTGAGATGGTGATATATAAAAAATATCCAAACCACTTAATCCAGGTTACTAAGAACACACACAAAATCAAATGGCCATGTGCTTATTTGTTGAAATGCACCTTGCATTTCAGGATGCTCACATGCATCAACAGCATAGCAGGTCCATAATGCTTTGTAATCTCCTTTTGTCACAAGAAGAAGCCATTCTGCTATCAAATCTATACTGGCTTCCCAGGCAGTCCCATCACTATTTCTCACTTACTTCCCCATAATCTGCCCACTTACACATACCTAGTAACATTCCCTAATTCTAAAACCCAACACCAATGAAACTACCCACCACACACCTGGAAGGGGCCACACACACGTGCCAAGGAACATCCCCTAATTCTGCAACTCAATACCAGGGACAACTGACCTTAAGGATCTACCAGCCAATAAGTGTTTGACCTGTGAAAGGAAACAAAAACATGCCTAGTAACATCACCCAATTCTACAATCCAATACCAAGGACAATCACCATAAGGCCATATGACATAGGAGCAGAATTAAGTCATTCAGCCCATTGAGACTGCTCTGCCATTGCATTATGGCTGATTTATTATCCCTCTCAAACCCTTTCTCCTGGCTTCTCCCTGTAACCTTTGACTAATCACAAAAATATCAGCCTCCACTTTAAATACTCTCAATAACTTGGTATCCATAGCCCCTGTGGCAATGAATTCCAGATTCACAACCCTCTAGCTAAAGAAGTTCCTCCTCATCTCTGTTGCAAAAGACCATTCCTCTATTCAGATCCTTAGGTTCACCCACTGTAGGAAACATCCACTCTATCCAGGCCTTTAAATAGATTTCAAAGAGATCTCCCCTCATTCTTTTAAACTCTAGTGAGTACAGGTCCAGAGCCATCAAACACTCCTCGTACATTAACCCTTTCAATCCCCAGAATCATTCTTGTGAACTCCTCTGAACCCTCTCCACTGTCAGCACCATAGAAAAGTACAACACAGAAACAGATCCTTCAGCCCATCTAGTCTGTACCGAACCATTTAAACTGTCTATTCCCATCCACCTGTATCAGGACCATAGCCCTCCATAACCCACCGTCCATGTACCTATCCAAACGTCGCTTAAATATTTAAATTGAGCTTGCATGCACCACTTGAACTGGTAGCTCCTTCCACACTATCACAATCCTCTGAGTGAAGAAGTCTCCCCTCAGACTCCCCTTAAACTTTTTACCTTTTACCCTTAAACTATGACCTTTGGTTGTAGTCTCACCCAACGTCGATGGAAAATGCCTGCTTGCATTTACCCTATCTATACCCCTCATAATTTTGAATAACAATATCAAATCTCCTCTCAATCTTCTACATTCTAAGTTATAAAGTCCTAACTTATTCAATCTTTTCTTATAACCCAGGTCGCCCAGACCCCACAACATCCTTATAAATTCTCTCTGTACTCTTTCAACCTTGTCTTCATCTTTCCTGTGGGTAGGTGATCAAAACAGCACACAATGCTCCATATTAGACCTAACATCCTATACAACTTCAACATAACATCCCATCTCCTGAACTCAATAATTTGACTCATGAAGGCCAATGTGCCAAAAGCTTTCTTTATGGCCCTACCTGTGACACCACTTCCAATGAATTATGGACCTGTATTCCCAGATCTCTTTGTTCTACCGCACTCCTCAGTGCCCTACTGCTCACTGTGTAAGACCTAACCTGACTGGTCATACTGAAGTTCACACTTGTCTGCATTAAATTCCATCTGCCATTTTTCCAGCTGATCCAGATCCCTCTGCAAGCCATGATAGCCTTCCTCACTGTCCAACAATCTTTTAAACTCCATCAAGTACAGGCCCAGAGCCATCAAACGCTCCTTATGGTTAACCTTTTCATTCCAAGAATCATTCTCGTGAACTCCTCTGCAATGCCAGCACATCCTTTCTTAGTTTCCCTTATGAAACTTCCGACCAACAAGTCTTTGGCATGAGAAAGGAAACAGGAGCACCCGGGGAACTCTACAGTCAAAGGGAGATCAGGGGAACTGTGAGGCTGCTGACACCATCTGCACTGAAAGAATGCAAGTTTGTTCAAGAGCATTGCTAGGACATTACGTGGTCTACCTGAAACAGCAGTGCAGAAAGGTCTAATTATGTTTGAAAATGATGTATTTTGAAAGCTGAAGAAACAGCAAAATGGATAGTACTTTAAGAATTGTAGCCAAGACTGTGAGCTGCATGCAGGTGAGTATTACAATTAGTTTTATGTCAAATGCCTTTCAGATCAGGGTGTTACAGTGGCATAGTTATTAGCACGTCACTTACAGTGACCCAGGTTCAATTCTCTTTGCTGTCTGTAAGGATATTTCACGTTTGCATCATGACAGTATGCTTCTTCCAGATGCTGCAGTTTCCTCCAAAGATGTATGGGTTAGGTAGTTGATAGTTCGTGTGTGTGGGCTCACTGGACCGAAAGTGCTTATCTCCAAAAATAACAAATAAAAGCCACTGTATCCTCCCCCACTCATCACGTTGCAAAGCGTTTCTCTTTGGTACGTGCAATTATACATTGTACAGAAATGCAGAATGGCTTTTTTTAATCTTTAGTTTTTACAATCTCTGGTCAAAACATGTTGGCCACAGTAAAGATTCTGCCGGAAGTTCACAGTGCAAGAAGCTGTGTGGCCAACAGATATCCTTCAGCATTTAAACACCTTCTCTGAGGTCATGGAAGAGACAAATTCTCCAATAAAACTCACTGAATAAAATACTTTTACTGTTGATGAGAAAAGATGTTCCCCAATGAAGTAAGGAAATACTGACCCCGTTTCAACAGTCACTCGGAATGGCTGAACTAAACAACAAAAGAAATGAGATGGTTGATGCAATTGGACAGGATTTCAGGCAGTTTTTAATCTTACAAAAACTATGATTTATAAAATCGTAATCTTTATCCCTATGTTTAAGGGTAAATAATCTGCACTGGTTAGCCTTGTGCACTGGAATTAATACTGCAAAAGTAGTTCTTAGAAATTTTAAGGGTATCCAGAGTTTATAATTACCAGTAAAAGCATGATAGTTAAATGGACAGACAGCACTCTAACTAGGAGCAGTTAGCAACAGATGCCACAGAATGGAGGTGTCTTGCAGGCTGGGTTCACCTTCAATGTTATGACCAGATCCACTATCACCAGCCTATAGAACTGCCGCTGAACCCCCAGAGTAACGCTGTATTGGGGTGGCAACATTTCCAGTTGATCCTGAAGCACAAGATGAAGACCCATCCTTCTGTCCCCAACATTTCAGCTGAGTTAAATAGAATGCTACATTTGCACTGATACATTTTAAACCCAAAAGAGATACAACATAATGAGCAAATGAAAAATTCAGAGCAACCTTCTCCCCCACCAAGCAACAACTAGATAGATCCAGGACATTTTTGTAATTAGCTCTGATTAGCACAATGACAAAAAACCTTGTATAACAGAATAGGGACTTGATTTTTGGCAATTTTTGAAGATTTTTTTTTCCTTGCAAGCAGGAATCAGTGATCCATACGACCCTTTGTAGGAGCAGTCAATATGCATTATCCCAATGGCAGACTTTCACAGTTCCAGTGGTGACTTGCTGAGGAAGAATCCAAAGAGACTGCAATCAAGAGCTTCACCTTCTGAGATAATCACAATCCACTCCCTTCAACACAAGTGTAGAAGCTGCTTGAAATGTAACAGCAATGTGCTTCACAGTTTAAGTTTAGATGTCATCTAGAACTGGAACAGTCATTTATGAAACAACTGATTTTGTAAAACCATCCGATTCTGACTTTGAAGCCTTTAGGTCCGTACTTCTTTACATGACGATCACGTTTTTCTATCTAAAGAAGAATGGTCTATAATTTGGATAATATTTGGGGTAAAGCAGCATGTGGAGACCATTGCACTCACACAGGATTAAAGATATTAGGACTAGAGGGAAAATGATCCTGGCATTCACAAAATAAATCCTTTCCTTCCTAATCGAAAAGCTTTGCCTTGGATCTGTGGCTGTTTGCATGGTTATAAGACGGCAGCACATTCCTGGAGTTGGAGTCTTCACTGTCGCTGTCACTGTTGTTCCAATCGGGCTTCAGTGGCGTTAGCTCAGGGGCAACAACATCGCCATCCTGCAGGCAGGTACAAAATGTGCTACAATTTACTACTGGTTTGAGGGGTAAGTGGTACATTTAAACTTCGCACATTTACGTTACACTTCTTTGCACTTCCAAGCATCCTCTCGGCCATAAAATCCACATTGAAAGTCATCTTTCAACCAACACTCTCTCCAACTGTGTGTGACATACCATCCCAACCTCAGCATTTTTTTCAAGGAACATGGAACAGTACAGCACAGGAACAGGCCATTCAGCCCACAATGTTGTGCCACACCCACTAAAAAGCAAAAACACAAGACCCAAATAGTAATCCCTCCTACCTACACCATGTCCATCTCTCTCCATCTTCCTCAAATCCATGTGCCTGCCCCAACTTCTCTTAAAAGCCTCTGATGTACTTGCCTCTTCCACCAAACCAGACAACACATTCCAGGCATCCACCACTCTTTGAACAAATAAAACTTACACTCACATGCCCTTTGAACCTACCCCCTATTACGTCCAATGCATGCTCTCTGGTATTAGATATTTCAACCCTGGGAAACAGATACTCTCTGTCCACTCTAGTTATGCCTTTCATCATCTTATAAACCCCTATCAGATCTCCCCTCAGCTTCTGCCACTCTAGAGAAAACTACCCATACTCTTCAGACATGACTAAAGAAAGTCCTGATCATTGTCATAAAACCGGTCCTTTGGCCCAACTGGTTCATGCTGTTCAAGATGCCCCATCTAAGTCAGTCCCATTGGCCAACACTTGGCTCATAACCTTCTCTGTCCAAGCACCTGTTAAAAGTTGTCATTGTAACTGTCTCGACCACTTCATCTGGCAGTTTATTCCACAAAGGTACCATCCTTTGAGTAAAAAAAAATGCCACTTAACTTCATATTAAATCTCACCTGAAACCAATGCCCTCTAGTTCTTGATTCCCAAATTTGGGGATAAGACAAGTGTGCATTCACTCTACCTATGCCCCGTACGACATTATACCCCTCCGTAAGGTCACCTCTCAGTCTCCTGTGCTCCAAGTCCAGTCTCTCCCTAGAACTTAGTCCTGGCAACATCTTTGTCAACAAGTTGTTGTTTCTGGAAACTCACTATTGCAAATGATTTCTCCTTGGTTTTGAGGACCAGAGTTATAAGGTTGAACAGGCTAGAACTTTATTCCCTAGAACGTAATAGATTGAGAGGAGATTTGGTAGAGGTATACGGGTCACCCTTGGGCAAGGTGTAGCATCTGCTTAGCAACCACCCCCCAAGATCAGGGTCATATGGAGTAATGGGAGCAGGTAGTGAATGGTTGTATGAGCAGCTAATGCATATCACAATTCCTGGTTATGTGACCCGTGACACCAGGCAATCTCTGAAGAGTATTGATAACAGCTGGGGTCACCCGTCTTGTAAAGAAACTGCCCAGAAGAAGCCAATGGCAAGCCACTTCTGTAGAAAAATTTGCCAAAAACAACCACGGTCATGGAAAGATCATGATCGGCCATGTCATATGACACAGCACATAACGAACAAGCAATACAAAATGACAAGGATTATAAACAGGGTAAATGCAAGCAGACTTTTTCCACTGAGGTTGGGTGAGACTACAACTAGAGGTCATAGGTTAAGGGTGAAAGGTGAAATGTTTAAGGGGAACATGAGGGGAAACGTCACACAGAGTGTTGAACCAGCTGCCAGTGGAAGTTGTGGATACAGGTTTGAATTCAACATTTAAGAGAAATTTGTACATCAATATGAATGGGAAAGGTATGGAGGACAATGGACCACGTGCAGGTTGACGAGTCTAGGCAGACTAATGGTTCAGTATGGGCTAGATGGACAGAAGGGCCTGTTTCTGTGCTGTAGTGCTCTATGAACTTACATTGCAGCAGTGGCTAAACTTCGGAGTCACTTCATACCGTGAGGACACCATGAACATGCAATACAAAGACAAGTCTGCGTTTTTAAACATTATCAAGGCACTTGGAATCTATGACTTGCTCATATCCTGCTAGGATCTTGATCTGTCACAGTCCACAGAAAAAAAATTGGCCAGGTTTAGAGAGATGGGCCAAATACAGCTCAGGTAGGCAACATGGTTGGCATGAATGAATTGGGCTGAAGTTTGTAAAATTCTGAGACTCACGGACAGGGTAGATGACCGGAAACCTTTCCCAGGGTAGAAATGTCAAGCAACAACAAATTTCACGACATATGCCAGTGATATTAAACCTGATTCAGAAATACTGAATGACGTGCATTTAAGGTGAGAGCAGGAAAGCTTGGAAGATATGTGCGAGAATAATTTTTTTAAAAAACAGAATGATAGGAGCCTGGAATTGGTTGCCAGGGATGGTTATGGAAGCAGATGTGACAGTAGCATTTAAGAAGCTTTCTGACATACACGCAAATAAGCAGAGAATGGAGGGATATGAATCACACACAGCTTGGTAGTGTAGGGGCTAGCACAATGCTGCACAGTACCAGCGACCCGGGTTTAATTCCCGCTGCTGCCTGCAAGAAGTTTGTTTTTTATGCTCTCCTTGTGACTGTGACTATGTGGGTTTCCTCCCACAGGCCACAGAGGTATCGGTTGGTTGGTTGGTCATTGTAAATTGTCCCTTGATTAGGCTAGGATCAAGATTGCTGGGTGGCGTGGCTCGAAGGGCCAGAAAAGCCTATTCTGGGCTGTATCTCAATATCTAAATAACAGAACATGCAAGCAGAAGAGATTTAGTTTAATTTGGCATTATGTCCAGTACTGACCTCGTGGGCCAATGGACCTGTTGCTGTGCTGTACTATGTTCCAAATGTATGGCAAGGGAATCTCACACACCTACAACAGGTGGAAGACACTACCAGGTTCTTATCAGACTCCTGATCTCCAAGAGGACCACAACCTTGTCGTAGGATTTGGAGGCTTGTGTGCCTCAATGACCGGAGAGCGATGTTGGCTGGAGCCAGGGCTTTATGCTCTGGCTCTTGGTAGAGTCACCCATGCCAAGCAGGTCAAAGGGTACAGGTCAGACCGAGAGTGGCCCACTAGTCCTCCAGCTCTGGGGGTTCAGCTCAGGGATAACAATCCTGACTGGTAAAACAAAATTGTTACAGAAACAGCAATGAAGAATCCTTCTACATCTGAGTGCAACGGTATTCCTGAGTCTCCACTTACGATTTGCATGACTGAAAACCGAGAGGAAGCTACTGACACGATGGAAGAAGCCCTGAACACCACCAGAGATGGAGGACCTTCATTGCTGCACTAACACCAGAGAAGTAATGGGCAGTAAGACTCCTGAACAGATGATAAGCCAGATTCTTGACCTCACAATAATCTACATTATTATTTTGCACTTTATTGTTGACCTACACTGTGTCTGTATGGTTGCATTTACACTGTATCCTGTATTGTTGCTTTACCCTATTGTCTGGAATGATCTGATCTGCATGAACAGTATGCAAGACAAACTTTTCACTGTATCTTGGTACATGTGAGAACAATAAATGGATATCGATACCACTAATATCAAAGTACAACACAGCCAAACGAAGAACGCCCATGACAATGAACTGCAGAAGCTTATTACAGTAACACCGGGGCGTCTCCCTCTCCTTACCCTGGGCTTGGTAAAGTTTCTGTTGATGCACCACTGGACAAAGTGCCTCCGTGCAGCCTGCACACTTCTCTCGTCAGTCTTCTTACAGTACACTTGGATCAGCTGCTCTGTAAACCTCTCCGGCAACAGCTGGGATACCTGGGTGGGCACCAGAGAGAGAGAAATGGTCACTATCCACAACCACTCAGAGACCAAAATAAGGCTTCATGAGTAATGCAGCTAAAGGCTCCGTCACCTCCAGGGAACAGGAGAATCCCAGCTCAGACCTAGAGAGACCCTCACCATTCAGGCCACGCTTTCTTCTCATTACTACCATTGGGAAGGAGGTAGAGAAGCTTTAGGTCCCACACCACCAGGTTCAGTAAGTTATTCCCTACAACCACCAGGCCCCTGAACCAGAGTGCATATGTTCACTTACCACGACTCTGAACCGATTCCACAGTGATACTTTATTTTTGCACTACTTACTTAACTTTTTAAAATACATGTACTTCTTACAGTAATTTACAGACTTTTTAATTACATATCACAGTGTACTGCTGCCGCAAAACAGATTTCATGACATATGCCAGGGAAATTAAACCTGATCCTGAAGCAACAGAACCACTTTCAAGGACCCTTTACCACTCAGTAATTTTTAAATTTGCATAATTGGTTATTTTTTTGTAAATTCTATTGCATTTCTTTAGTTCTTGTGAATGCCTGCAAGAAAATGAATCTCAAGGTGGGATATGATAACATATATGTACTTTGATAATAAATTTTGGTGAGTATTAATCTGTATTTTTTACCACTTCATTAATCATTTCTCTTGCTTTTTGTACTTTATTCAGCACGATAGCTTGGCAATTAGCGTAACCGCTGTATCAGCACAGCAACCCAGGTTCAATACCCATCGCTGCCTGTAAGGTGCTTGTATGTTCTCCCTGTGACCGTGTGGGTTTCCTCCGGGTGTTTCGGTTTCTTCCCACAGTCCAAAGACATACAGTTAATTGGTCGTTGTAAGTTGCCCCGTGATTAGGCTAGGCTCAAATCAGGGGATTGCTGAGCAGCACAGCTTAAAGTGCTGGAAGGACCTATTCTGGTGCTGTACCTCAATAAATTTTGATAGATGACAGACGATAGATGATAGATAGATAAGTAAATAAAAGTCTCCCAGTTGCTCCGGTTCCCTCCCACATTCCAAAGGTGTACAAGTTAGTAGGTTAATTGGCAACTTAATTGGTTAATTGTACTTGGGCAGTGTGGACTCAGAAGGCTGGAAGGGCCTGTTACCATGATGTATCTCCAAATAAAATACTCTGTGCATGTGTTATTAGTAAATAAAATGAAGTATTTTCTTGTAACCTTTAACACATGTACTGCCTCCATTGTTTGCAGATTCCTCTTTCTATTGAATCAGAAAAGAACAAGGAAGGAATTTTTAAAATGCTCATTACAGGAAGTTACCTGATCCTTACGGATTTTGATTGTCCAGTTGGGGTTATTCTTGCAGTAAAATCGGACCTTGTTGATAGGGTCTTTCTCTGCCATTCCATAGTCCATTCGAACAACCTAAGGAATATTAAGTAGTTATTCATTTTAGAAAACTCAAATGCACTCTCCTCTACAAATAAAATAATTTGTAATTCTGAGGAATTTAGCACAAAATCACAGGATGCCTCAAAGCCAAGGCATTCAATGATATCCATTTGAAGATCATTCGCTGTTGTAACACAGGAAGCAAAGCATAAAACATAGAACACAGAACACGACAACACAGTACAGACCCTTCGGCCCACAATGTTATGCTGACCTTTAACCTACACTAAAATTACCCTTCCTCCCACATAGCCCTCCATTTTTCTATCATCCATTTGCCCACCTTAAGAGTTCTGAAATGTCCCCAATGTATCTGCCTTTTAAAATTAAGGTAGACATACCTTAAAATTATGCCTCGTCTTATTAGTCACTTCCACCCAGGGGAAAGTTTCTGGCTATCCAGTTACGCCTCTATCAAGTCACCCTTCATCCTTCTTCACTCCTAAAAGAAAAACCCTAGCTGGCTCAACCTATCCACAAGACATATGAGATTTAGGCCTGTTGAATATGCTCCAGCATTCCATCATGGCTGATTTATTATCCCTCTCAACCCCATTCTCCTGCCTTCTTTCCACGACCTTTGACTCCCTTAATAATCAAAACCTTCTGCTTTAAGTACACTCAATGACTTGGCCTCCACAAATGTTAAGTGGCAATGAATTCCACAGATTCACCACCCTGTGGCTAATGAAATTTCTCCTCATCTTTGCCCTAAAGGGATACTATTCTATTATGAGGCTGTGCCCTCTGGTCCTAGACTCTCCCAACTTAGGAAACATCCTCTCCACATCCACTCTATCCGGGCCTTTCAATATTGCATAGGTTTCAAAACCCTCATGATATGCTCTCTAATCCAGGAAGCATACTGGTAAATCTGCTCTGCATCCTATCCACATTATTCCTCTAATGGTATGTGCAGCACTGAACACAATACTCCAACTGTGGTCCAACCAGAGTTTTATAGAGCTGCAAAGTTACAGCAGTGGAGATGTGCATCACAGATGCCGGATGAGATGTTTTGAAGTCCTTTGCAGACATGGTGTACGCATCAGTAAACGGTTACAATACCCATTTAGAAGCTCATATCTCTTCTGATAATTCCATAAACAAACATATCAAAATAGATGCCACCCACAAACCCTTTGAACCAGTATAATTCTAAGGTCAACTGAAGCGGTAGCCAATCAGAACCAAGGCAAGCAAACAGGGGCTATATAAACTCGAACACTCCCAGAGACACGGAGGGCGTCACCTCAACTGGTGATGAAACGTCTGCAAGCTAATTGCTAAGCTCGGTGAACACCATAACATCAACAACTATACTATCTTGAAATGATGTTATTTTCAACTGTCTTTTTAAAAGATTAGGATCCATTTTATTACAGGTTTCCAAAAAATGCTTCATTTATTTCAGTCTGTCACTGTTAACCTGGTATAAATAGTACAAATAGTTAAAAACAATGAATACACATAAACAAGCAACAGGATTAATCTTTTTTCCTCTTAAGAAAACCTATAATTATTGTTATTAATTTGTTTATCAATGATAATCTCTGCTCAAAATTACCATATGCCACACAAGAAGATTACTTCGTAGATTATTGCCAACTTGGATACATGGTCTCAAAAAGGTTTGTTGTGTACATTAAAGAGAAAGCTGAAGATAAGTGACAAATTAGGTCAACGAGCAAAGATGTGGCAGGTGGAAACTAGTGTCAGGAAATGTATGGTCATGCACTTTAGCAGACGGAATAAAACATAAGACTATTTTCTAAACAGGGAGAAAATTCAAAAATCCACACTGCAAAGGGACTTGGGAGTCCTTGTGTAGGATTCCCTGAAGGTTAACTTGCAGGTTGAGTCTGTGGCGAGGAGGGTAAATGCAATGTTAGCATTCATTTCAAAAGCACTAGAATATGAAATCAAGGATATAATACTGAGGCTTCATAATCATCAGCGATCACTGTCGTCGAGTGTGGTTAGTCTGGTCACTTGTGGGTCTTGAGATGACTGAAGAGGTTGATCCGTGACCCACAAGTCCCAAACCTGCTTACAAAGCTCAAGTGAGGCTTTATAAGGGACTGGTGCAGCCTCACGAGTTTTGAAAGCAGCTTTGGGCTCCTTATCTCCGAAAGGATGCGCTGACACTGGAGAAGGTTCAAAGGAGATTCACGAAAATGACTCTGGGATTGAAAGGCTTGTCACATGAGCAGCATTTGATGGCTTCAGGGCCTGTACTCGCTGGAGTGAGAGGGATTCTCATTGAAACCTATCGAATGTTGAAAGGCCTCGATAGAGTTGATGTGGAGAGGATGTTTCCCATGGTGGGGGATTCTAAGACCAGAGGACACAACCTCAGAATAAAGGGACGTCCATTTAGAATGGCAATGAGGAAGAATTTCTTTTTCCAGAGGGTGGTGAATCTGTGGAATTTGTTGCCACAGTTGGCTGTGGAGGCCAAGTCACTGAGTCTATTTAAGGCAGAGGTTGATAGCTTCTTGATTAGTCAGGATGTGAAAGGTTATGAGGAGAAGACAGGAGAAAGAGGTTGAAGGGAAATGAGTCAGCCATGATCAAAAAGGGTGGAGCAGATTTGATGGGCCAATGGCCTCAGTCTGCTCCATTGTCTTATGCTGCCGTACAATAAAGATTAGTTTTATCTGTCACGTGCACACTGTAACATAGAGTGAAATCTGCTGGCAGTATCAATAACCAGCACAGTCCAAAGATACGCTGGGGGCAGTCGGCAAGTGTCACCTACTTTTGACGCCAACGTAGCACTCCCACAACTTACCAACTCTTAACAGCTTTGGAATGTGGGAAGAAACTGGAGCACCTGGAGGAAACCCATGTGAACAAGAGGACATACAAACTCCTTACATGCAACAGTGGAAGTTCAGTAACACTGTGCTAACTGCTATGTTGCCGTGCCACCATTGTGGAAGGAGTGGTGCCCAAGCATACGGAGAATTCTCCAAAGCAGCATTAAATAGCCGTGACTCACATTTACAATGAAATCTTCTGCCCGGAGCTGAACGTCCACAGGTGTAGACGGGACCGCTGCAACCACTTGGTCAGCCAGGCTGTCAAACTCTTCCTGCAGGAGAGAGAACACTGCAATTGGTTGGATTAAGGTCAGCTTATGTTATGCACAAAACTAAATCTTCTGTACACCCACCATAGTGTGTGGCAGTGAAAATCCCTATAGCGATGTTCCCAAGGTCCATCTAAACCAGGGTTTCCCAACTTTTGTTTATGCCATAGACACCTTTGCTAGTCCAGTAAAACCTACGGGACCCTTCTCAAAGTAATGTATTTAAATATGTCAAATAAAATGATAATTACAAAAGAAACCAATTATACTGAAGTGCAGTTATCAAAATACAAAGAAAAACTATTTTGTAAAATCGTAATATTGTGCTTCTTTATTAACACCTGAAGTAACAAGACTACACACTAGGTGGCAGGATGGAGCTACGTCTCTATCAAAGGAACTGTTATAGTGCTCCTTCCCTCTGCTAGTTTGCTGGTCACCCTTGGGGAGGGTGTAGCACTTGCTCAGCCCCCCCCCCCCACCCCTCCCAACTATCAGGGTCACATGAAACCATGTGAGCAAGTGGTGGATGGTCGTATGAGCAGCTGGTGCATATCACAAGTCCTGGTTATGCGACCTCTGATGTCAGGCAGACAATTTCTGAAGAGTATTGATAACGGTTGGGGTCACCACCTTGTAAAAACACTGCCCAGAAAGCAACGGGAAACTACTTCTGTAAAAAAATATGCCAAGAACAATCATGGTCATGGAAAGATCACAATCGGTCACGTCATATGACATGGCACATAACAAACAAACATTTAAAATATAGGCAAGTGGAAATTTTATTTTCTAAAGACATATCAGTGTGAAGGATACTGTTGCTTAGCTTGAAAAAGAGTGTTATGACTGAAATCCTCACCCTGGCCATCCGTGAGGAGCTGACTTCCCCCTCACCCTGGCCATCTCTGATGTGCTGTCTGAACCCTTCACCCTGGTACTGCTAAGACTACTTTGGTTTGTTGCCTACATTCATCATTGAAGGAAATGCTAAATTTCAGTGAAAATAAAGATGTAAATTTTTTCCCATCCAAGTTTCCAGAGACTCTGGAATCTATCTAGAGACCCGGGACCCCAGGTTAAGAGCTACAGCTTACTTAACAGTTCCACAACCCTACCCACTGAATCCTCACCCTTACAATTACTGCAATTTATATTTGCAAAGTCGTTTATTCTCATAGTCACAAGAACAGGTCTGCACAGGTGCTTGCAACAGCATCACAGGCAAAAAGCATCTGAGACATCACATTCACAAACATCCATAATTTATAAAAGAATACAAAAACCCCCCCAAAAAAGTAACAAAAAAGAAAGGAAATCTGCAGATGCTCAAAATTCAAAGCAATGCACAGAAAATGCTGGAGGAACTCAGCAGGTCAAACAGCATCTATAGTAAAGAATGAACAGTCAATGTTTCCGGCCAAGATCCTTCATCAGGACTGGAGGGAAAAATGAGAAGTCAGAGAGGGGTGGGGAAAGGGGAGGCAGAAATACAAAGTAGTAGGTGACGGTGAAACTGGGAGAGGGGGAGGGGTGAAGCAAAAAGCTGGAAAGTTGATTGGTGAAAGAGATACAGGGCTGGAGAAAGGGGAATCTGATAGGAGAGGTCAGAAGGCCATGGAAGAAAGAAAAGGGGGAAGAGCACCAGAGGGAGGTGATGGGCAGGGAAGAGGATAAGGTGAGATAGCAAAATGGAAATGGGGAATGGTGAAGGGGGATGGGGTTCATTACTGGAGGTTCAAGAAATTGATGTTCATGCCGTCAGGTTGGAGACTTTCCAGATGGAATACAAGGTGTTGCTCCTCCAATCCGAGTACTAATATCACGGCAGTAGAGGAGGCCATGGGCTGACACTTTGGAATGGGAATAGGAAGTAGAATTAAAATGGGTGGCCATCGGAGACCCTGCTTTCTCTGGCAGGTGGAGTGTAGGTCCTCAGCAAAGTTGTCTCCCAATCTACGTTGGGTCTCACCGATATACAGAAGCCACACCGGGAACGTGAGATACAGCAGGTGACCCCAACAGACTCATGGGTGATGTGTCGCCTCACCTGGAAGGACTGTTTTGTGGCCCTGAATGGTAGTGAGGGTGGAGGTGTAGCACTTGTTCCAAATGCCAGGAGGGAGATCAGTGGAGAGGAATGAACAGAGAAGGGAGTTGCACAGGGAGCGATCCCTGTGGGAAGCATAAAGTTGGGGTTGGTGGGGGTGAGGGAAAGATGTGCTTGGTGGTGGGTTCTCGTTGGAGAAGGTGGAAGTTGTGGAGAATTATGTGCTGCATGCAGAGGCTGGTGGGGTGATAGGTGAGGACAAGAGGAACCCTATCCCTGGTGGGGTGGTAGAAGGATTATGTGCTGCATGCTGGTGGGGTGACAGGTGAGGACAAGAGGAATGAAAGTGAGTGCACAGACACGAAGCCTGGAGTAGCCGGAGCAGGCCACAGCCACAGCTCAGTGCAGAGTCAGAGAAACATAGAAAACCTGCAGCACAATACAGGCCCTTCGGCCCACAAAGCTGTGCCGAGCATGTCCTTACCTTAGAAATTACCCAGGGTTACTCATAGCCCTCAATTTTTCTGAGTAAACGTTACAGGGCAGCAAGGAGAACTGGCCCAGACCCCACTTCTGCTCACAATACCTTGCTTTCTCAATCTGGCCCGACGTTTAAGTCACCCAAACACTGGGTCATTCCTTGCTCTATGATGTGGGCCCTGTGGCTTCAATACGACTCTTCCTCACCTTCACCTGCCACTCCATTGTTTGCCATAAATTTCACCATAAAAGGTGTTACTAATAAAGCATTTAGTTCTATTCATTGTTTTGTTTAGCACCAATAAGCTGTTGCTGGGCTTCACCAGCACCATCTTAAACTGGGTTTGGTACGATTTACCGGCATGATCTAGTTAGGTAAGTGACCTACGTGTCTCCATTCTCTTGACCAACCCGTGTAACGTTTACCTGCTGAATTATCGTCTCTGCTGCAGGCTGCGTCTGCCCAATCCATTTGTAAAGACGGCGACAAATGACATTGTTCAGAATGTGCCTCGCTTCCTGCAGCTCGGGCTCAGAGGAGTGCAGGATCTGTTCAAAGATACTGTCTGGGCAAAACAAAATCAGAATCGGGCTTATTATCACTAACATATGTGGTGAAATTTGTTGAGTAACGCATACAGAATGCTGAAGGAATTCAGCAGGTCAGGCAACACCTACAGACATAAACCAACAGTTAACGTTCCAGGCAGAGACCTTTCACCATGACTGGATTTGCTGAGTTTCTCCAGCATTTTGTGTGTGTTACACTGGATTTCCAGCACCTGCAGAACAGCCTGTACTTGTGAGTGCTGTTTTGCAGCAGCGTTTCAGTGCAGTACATAACAAAACAAATACTAAAAGTTACAATAAGAGATATAAATAAATAGATGTGAAAAGAGAGCCAAATGGTGAGGCAGTGTTCATGAACTGCTCAGAAATCTGATGGCAGAGGAGAAGAAGCTGTTACTAAAATGTTCAGTGTGTGTCATCAGGCTTCTGTACCTCCTCCCTGACGGTAGTAATGAGAAGTCATGAAAAAAAAAGGTTAGACTGTAAACAGGAACATCTACACTGATCTTCCAAGTAATGCAACTTTGGGGAGGCACCAACACACTGCCTCCCTCTACAGTATGGGTTCCCCGTCTCTTTTTATATAATGGACTCCTGCCATTAACCAGGGGCTCCAGGCAACCCTTGTCCTAGAGCAGGGGTCAGCAACCTTTACCACTGAAGGAGCCATTTGGACCCGTTTCCCACAGAAAAGAAAACACTGGGAGCCACAAAACCCGTTTGACATTTAAAATGAAATAACACTGCATACAACGTGTTTTCTTTTGCCTTTATGCTGTTTATAAACAAACTATAATGTGTTGCATTTATGAAATTGATGAACTCCTGCAGATAAAACGAAATTACATTTCTGCATGCAACAAAAACATTTTGAACTCCGAAAAAAAGACATTGGGTTGAAGGTAACTTTTAAGTAAAATACTCAATGTCTATTTGAGTCCTTCTTGTATTTATGAAAAACGCTGAACTTAAATTGTCCGCCAGCAGCAAACCAAAAATAACGTCAGCCAGCTGTCAAAGTGAAAAATAAAAGGACTATTTCACTGAACAATGAAAAAATATGAATATACGTAAAATAATAGGCAATTGAAATATTTATCACACTTGGTTAATGGGATTTCTGCTCCTGGACCTCAGCGCACAGCGTCTGCACATCAGGGCTGTATGACGTCACCTTCATCTTTACACAGGATCGTAAGCTGTCATCTGTGAGGCGTGCGCGATGTTTGTCTTTAATAAAGTTCATGTTGGAGAACACCTGCTCACATACATTGTGGATCCAAAGATCGACAGGACTCCAAGCGCATACTTCTTAATGTTTACATAAATGTCGGGGATAGCATTCCATGTTTCGAACACAAGTTTGTCCGGTTTAGGGAGGTTTTCAATATCACTTCATTTGTGATTCTGAGCAAGAATGGCCTTCTGACGGGCAACATCTTCAAGGTCTGCTGTCAAGCGTCTAAACTTGGACACCCATATGTCTTTGCCGGCTATGTGGGCCAGTTCCATCTCAAGATCAGCTTGACTCACACCTGCCAATGCAGTCGGATTCAGTAGGGATGGATCAATGCTTAGGGGAGTGACCGGGAAGGATAATGTGTTTTTTACCTCTCTGAACTCACAGAAGCGTTTCCCAAACGATGTTTGCATTGCGATGATTGCAGAATGTAAATACTCCGAATTTATCATGTCGTGGGCTTGTTTGAACTCTCTCAAATTGGGGAAGTGAGACAATGTGCCTTTCTGTAAATCTCTGGCAAGTACTGTCAACTTGCGCTCGAATGCCAAAACATCCCCCCAACATGTGCAGGGCTGTGCGTCATTTCCCCTGAAGAGTTGTGTTCAGCGTGTTCAGGTGCGCTGTCATGTCTACCATGAAGTGTAGCTTTTCCAGCCACTCTGGCTGTTCCAGCTCAGGAAAGGTGAGACCTTTGCTGCCCAGGAAAGCGACAAAGCGTTTCAGCACCTCCCCTCTGGACAGCCACTGGACTTTGTTGTGCAGCAGGAGATCAGAATATGCGCTTTCCAGCTTGTCCAGTAACAAACGGAATTGACGGTGATTTAAACTTTTTGCCATTATGTTATTGACAATCTGAATGACAACATCCATTACTTCTGTGCATTCCGGAGGAAATGTTTGAGCGCACAGTGCCTCTGGCTGCAAGATGCAGTGAAAAGTCAGCAGCTTTCTGTCCAGCGACTTCTGCAGTAAAGCCACAAATCCCTTGTGCGCTCCTGTCATACTTGGTGCCCCATCGGTAGCTACTGACACCAGGTGGGTGGTCTTTATTACTTTGGCTCTTAAACAATTCAAGACAGCCTCACAGATGTCCTCCCCCCATGTTTGGCCTTTTAGAGGTATCAACTCAATCATTTCTTCCTGTGGCCCGGCAGAGTTTACATACCGGCAGAACAGCGCTATTTGTTCAATATCACCTTTGTCTTTAGGCTCGTCACAGGCAATCGAGTAGGCCACAGCTGAATTGATGTCTTTAATTTACTGTCTTGTGATGTCTTCTGCCATTTTTAGGTTTCTGTCTTTGACAGTCTTTGCAGAGAGGGGCATATCTCTGATTTTCTACACAATTTCATTCTTGTTTTTAAAGTCCGTGAATAGATGTTCTGAAATCTTAATGAAAGATTCTTTTATATATTCACCATCTGTAAACTGCTTCCTGTGCCTGACTATTTCCTGCGCGGCAACAAAACGAGCATATGTAGTTGATTTTCCAGACATCATCCACTTCTTGAACTGATTTTTGCTCAGATCAACCTTCCGCATCAGTTCCGAAACAGCAGTTCCGGATATTTTTGAACAAAGGCTGCGTGTTTATTCTGGAAATGTCTTGCGACTTTTGACTTTTTGTTGTTTGCTAGTTTCTCATTGCATATTAAGCATACCGGTAAACCAGTCTCGTCAGCAGTGAAAGCAAATGAATCTGCCCACGTATCATTAAACGTTCTGTTTTCTTCAGTCACTTTTCTTTTTTTAGAATTCTCCATAGTTAGCCGACCTTGGATCAAAAAATTAAAGAAATCGCACACTGGCGGGTGTCAGGCATTGGCAGTGGTGACGTATATTAATAGCGACAAAAAACATTTTATTTAGATTGTACAAGATCACCATAATCTTCAAATTTAGAATTACATTTCAAAAACTAACAAACTAACATAAAATACATTTTAATTAAATACTCATCATTTATTTTCCAAAGCCACAGGGAGCCGCAGCACAGAGATGAAAGAGTCGATGCGGCTCTGGAGCCGCGGGTTGCCGACCCCTGGTCCAGATCAGGTTCCTCTTAAATATTTTACCTAGTCACCCTCAACCTATAAACCTCTAGTGCTAGTATCATCCAACCTCTGGGGAAGAAGCCATTATGTATTCATTCCATCTACACCTCCCATAATTTTGTATAGCTCTGTACTATCTCCCAACTCTTTGATGCCCTACCATCAGGCAGGAGGTACTATAGCATTAGGACAAGAACTGTTAGGATGGAAATCAGCTTCTTCCCCCAGACTGAGAGACTACTGAACTCCCTGCCACATCCACGTCTCACCATGTAGGCAGCACTGGTAACATTAGACAGTGTACTTTTTTAACTGTGTCATAAATGCACCTTGTTAATTTATTTGTGGTGACATTACTTTATCTGTATGCGTGTGAGTTATATTTACTGTGTCGCGTAACTTGGTCCTGAAGAACGTTGCTTCATTTGGCCGTATGCATGTCTACAGCTGAATGACAATAAACTGAACTTGAACTTGATCATTCTCCTATGCACCAGGGAATAAAGTTCCTCTTTAACCTTAGCCTCCTTTCACCCTGGGATTTCAGTCTCTGAGGCCGATGTGGAGAGCATTCTTCAGGAGGGTGAACCCACAGGAAGACTCCAGGCCAGTTGATCACTTGTGCTGATAAACTAGCTGGAGTGTTCACCATTATTTTTAACTTCTCGCTTTGGCAGCCTAAGGTACACACCTGCTTCAAACAGGCTTCAATTATACTCGTGCTTAAGAATGTGGTATCTTGCCTCAAGGACTAACGCACAATAGCGCTGACATCCACTGTAATGAAGTGGCTGGTGATGAAGCATTTCAACTTCTGCCTTGGATCCACTCAGTTTGCCTACTGACACAACATGTCAATGGCAGATGCCATTTCACTGGCTCTTAACTAAATCCAGCACCTGGACAGCAAAGATGCCTACATCAGGATGCTCTTCATTGACTACAGCTCGGGATTCAATACTATCATCCCCTCAAAACTAATCAATAAGCTCAAGTCCTAGGCCTCAATACCTCTTTGTGCACCAATCCTCCATTTCTTCACTTGCAGACCCCAGTGAGTTCAGATTGGCAACACCTCCACAATCTCCATCAGCACAGGTGCGCCACACAGCTGTGTGCTTAGCCTCCTGTTCTACTCGCTTTACACTTATAACTGTGTGGGGTAAGCACAGCTCCGATGCCATATTTAATTTGCTGACGACACCACCATCATTGCCAGAATCAAGGGTGGGGACAAATCAGCATATAGGAGGAAGACTGAAAATCTGGCTGAATGCTACCTCAACAACAATCTCTCACTCAATGTCAGCAAGACCAAGGAGATGATTGTTGACTTCAGGAGGAGAAAACAGGAGGTCCACGAGCCAGTCCTCCTCAAGGGAATCAGAGGTAAAGACCATCAGCAACTTTAAATTCCCCGGTGTTACCTTTTCAAAGGATTTATCCTGCACCTAGCACATAACTGCCATTATGAAGAAAGCACGACAGTATCTTTACTTCCTTAGGAGTTTCTGTAGAATCTGCATGTCATCTAAAACTATGACAAGGTTCCATAGATGTGTGGTAGAGAGTATAGTGACTGGTGGTACATGGAACACCATTGTCCTTGAATGAAAAAAGGAGTGGACACAGCCCAGTCCATCACAGACAAAGCCCTCTCCTCCACTGAGCACATCCACACAGAGTGTGTCACAGGAAAGCAGCATCCATCAGGAAAAGGGTACAGAAACCTCAGACCTCGCACCGTCAGGCTCAGGAACAGTCACCATCCCTCAGCAATCAGGCTCTTGAACTGGACTCACTTTCAAGGACTCCATCTCAGGTTCTCGATATTTATTGCTTATTTATTTATTAACATCGTTATTATTGTTTTTATTTTTTCTCAGGTCAAGCTGATAAAACCTAAGATAAGGGCATGGCCAACCATACTTGGTTCTCAATTGCTAGGAATTTTCAAACTATTCTAGTGGTGTTTAGTATTGTGGCTTTCTGGAGATTTATATAAACATTGTTGAGATCTAATTACTTAATGCCATTGTGTAGTGACTTTGGGATGATACCAGCTGTAGATATTACCCTGGTCATGGTCCATAGTCTTTCAATTTCCTCTTTTAATTCAGCATATTTCTGGTGTTGTTCACGTATCAATTTCTGTATGTTATGTGTGTGTGGAATGATTATATCTATTAAGTTGTTCTTGCTTGTTAATCCTGTAATATTATATCCAGATGGTCATTATAGATTGTCCAATCTCTATTAATGGATTGGTCATAATATAATTCGTAGGACTCTCACTTTTTAAACTGGATCAGGCTTGCATTTATAGTAAGGTATGGTGTCTTTTATGAGTTTGTACTTTAAAGAAAGACTTTGGTGAATGATGTTGCCACTTGACTGTACCTGTGTCAGTAATCAGATTGCTGCAGGGTCCTGGAATGTGTTGGATTGTTTCTGGTTTCTCCTGGCATTTACTGGATTTATTGTCTTGAATTTGTTGGTGTTTTATTATGTAATTTTGATTTTTTTTTTGTGTTAACCACCTGGTCCTGTACTGTCTCTGTTTCCGGGAAAAGTCTCCAACTCTAAGCCAGGCATTCAACACGTCCTTGTTGTCATCCAGTCTGCTCGGATCATGGGGACGTCTTCCATGGAGCTTCATGCTCCTCCATTGGTTAACCTTTTCTTCAATAGTGATAATTCCTTTATTCTTCTGGGTTGTGCTTTCTTTCAAGTTTAGTGATGCATACTTTATCAGAATTGCCTATGCTCATATGGAGTGCTGAATCCTGTTTTTGTTAACAAAAACGTAACCTCAAAAGTTTTATCTGACCATTGTGTAAATTTTTCATGTCTGTTATTATTCTTCCTTTTTCTGTTCTAGACAGTGTTAATAAAAGTATATTTGAGTATTGGTCCAGCCAATCGGTCTCCATGCTGTAGGACTGCTTCGTGATGTCAGCTGGAATGTCTTCCGTGATAAGGATGTCTCCGAGTTCACGGATGGAGTCACGTGCTTCACCCGGAAGTGCATTGACGACGTGGCCCCCAGAAGTCGGTCAGGCTCTTCCCAAATCAGAAACCCTAGTTCCACACAAGCAGCACTTAACATGCGACACAGAACTCATGCTGACCACAATCAGCAGGAGCTCAGGAAAAGCAGCTACAATCTGTGCAAAGCCATCAAGGCTGCAAAACAATAATACAGGGACAAGATTGAGCCAAGATGCACTACAAATAGCACCAGTGACTTGTGGCGAGGATTGCGTACCATCGCGGACTTCGAAGCCAAACGTTGTGGTGCCGCCAACATCACGGCCTCTCTCCCAGATGAGCTCAATCGCTTTTATGCTCGGTTTGATGTCACTAATTGAGCCTCCGAGGAAAGCCAGCGCTACAACCTGCAACCTGGTTACCTCTGAGGCTGAGGTACGCAGACGTTTCCAACGAAGGCTGCGGGACTGGACAGCAACCCAGGGCGAGTACTCGGATGTTCACAGACATTTTTAATCTCTCCCTCTCCCAGTGTAGAGAGCCCTCCTGCTTCAAATTATCCACCTTTGTCCCTGTACCAAGACAGACTAAGGTAACATGCCTGAACAACTGGCGTCCTGTTGCACTCACCTCAATAATAAGCAAATGCCTTGACAGCCTGGTCGGGAACTACATCTGCAGCTTGTTAACACACACACTGGACCCCCTCCAATTCGCCTATCGACACAACTGATCGACAGATGACACAATAGGCACTGCTCTACATATCGTGCTTACACATCTGGAGAAGAAGGATGCTTATGGTAGAGCATAGCCCCATCCAGGCATGATAAGAAGCTCAGAGACCTCGGCCTTGACCCTGCCTTGTGTAGCTGGTCTTGGACTGCCATCAGATCGCCAACAGGTGGTAAGAGTGGGCTCCCTCACCTCCAACCTTCTGACTCTCAATAGAGGAGCCCCTCAGAGCTGTGTACTGAGTCCCCTCCTTTACTCCCTGTGTCGCCAGCCACAGCTCCAATCTGCTAACTAAATTTGCCAACAACACAAGGTTAACTCCTGGGATGTCCGGACTGTCTTACGCAGAGAGGTTAGAGAGACTGGGCTTGTACACGCTGGAATTAAGGAGATTGAGAGGGGATCTGATTGCAACATATAAGATTATTAAGGGATTGGACAAGATAGAGGCAGGAAATATGTTCCAGATGCTGGGAGAGTCCAGTACAGAGGGCATGGTTTGAGAATAAGGGGTAGGTCATATAGGACAGAGTTAAGGAAAAACTTCTTCTCCCAGAGAGTTGTGGGAGTGTGGAATGCACTGCCTCGGAAGGCAGTGGAGGCCAATTCTCTGGATGCTTTCAAGAAGCAGCTAGATAGGTATCTTATGGATAGGGGAATCAAGGGATATGGGAACAAGGCAGGAATCGGGTATTGATAGTAGATGATCAGCCATGATCTCAAAATGGCAGTGCAGGCTCGAAGGACCGAATGGTCTACTTCTGCACCTATTGTCTATTAATTGGCCTCATCTCAAACAATAAACAGGTGGCCTACATGGAAGAAGTCATCTCTTTGACACAGTGGTGTCAAGAAAACAACCTCTCCCTCAATGTCGCAAAAGCAAAGGAGCTGGTTGTGGATTACAGGAGAAATGGAGACGGGTTAACCTCTATGGACATCAATGGATCAGGGGTTGAGAGGGTAAACAGCTTCAAGTTCCTCGGCATCCACATCACCAAGGACCTCACGTGGTCTGTACACACCAGCTGTGTGGTGAAAAAGGCACAACAGTGTCTCTTTCACCTCAGATCTTTCTTGTATGCTATTCGTACAGTGCATTAAGGTAGAACAAGGCAAAACAATATCTGCAGAATAAAGTAACACCTACAGAGAAAATTCACGCTAGTGAACAATTCACGCTGCACTGGGGAACTTTTTGATTGTTTTTTAACAGCTGGTTAGAAACTATCCTTGATGTTGGTGGCAACATACTTTCAGGCTTTTGGATCTTCTGTCGGATAGCAGAGGGGAAAAGAGAGAATGCCCAGGAAAAAAAAATTCACTAGAAGGGATTTGGATTAGTAAATGAAGGTGAAGGACGACAGGGAAAGACCAGGACACTGGGATTTATTGGTGGGCTCTTGACAGAGAGATAGCACAGTTACAAGACAATAAGATGAAAAGATAAAGGAACAGAATCAGGCCATTTGGCCCATCGAGTCTGCTCCACCATTTCTTCACAGTTGACCCAATTTTCCTCTCAGCCCCAATCTCCAGCCTTCTCCCCGTATTCCTTCATGCCCTGACCAATCAAGAATCTATCAACCTCTGCCTTAAATATACATAAGGACTTGGCCTCTACAGCTGCCTGTGGTAAAGAATTCGACAGATTGACTGCTCTCTGGCTAAAGAAATTTCTCCTCACCTCTGTTCTAAAAGGACACCCCTCTATTCTGAGGCTGTGCCCTCTGGTCTTAGACTTCCCCACCATTGGAAATATCCTCTCCACATCCACTCTATCAAGGCCTTCATATGACAAGCCATTCAATCCTGGAATCATTTTCATGAATCTCCTTTGACCCCTCCAGTTTCAGTACATCCTTTCCAAGATTAGGGGCCCAAAACTGCTCACAATAAGCGAGGCCTCACCAGTGCCTTATAAAGTCTCAATTGCTTTCATTTTCCAGTCCTCTGCAAATGATTGCTAACATTGCATTTGCCTTCCCCACCTCAGACTCTATTTGCACATTAACCCTTAGGGAATCCTGCACAAGGACTCCCAAATCACCTTGCGATTCACACTTTGCATTTTCTCTCCATTTAGAAAGAGTCAGCTCTTTTATTCCTTCTACAAAAGTGCATGACCATACAGTTCCCAATACTATAATGATTTGATTTCATTTTTTTAGATTTTACCATTTGATTTCATTTTTCATTTATGTCAGAGCAACACCGCCCCCTCTGCCTTCCTGCCTGTCCTTTCGAAACAATGTGTATCCTTGGACATTCAGCTCTCTTTCTCTCTTATTCCATATAGTGTGCACATTCAAATATAAAGCCTTCAGTCCTGTATCCACCCTTTTCCATTTTTCCGCCTTTTATGTTGCAACTCATCTTGTTGACTGTAATTTTTCCCTATCAACAGCCATTCCACATTGCCTCTGTTTGTAAACCAGCCACCTCATCTTCCGCACTTTTATCTGCCTTTCCTATGATTCTCAATGTTACATTGAAATATACACAGCTCAGGACACTACATGCACCATGCTCAACCTTTTGATTCCTAACTTGGTCTGTGAGGTCTTACCAACATCTGGCTCCACAACCTCTCCACTGTTCAGGCATTCTGGTTCCCATCTCCCTGCAACTCTATAACTGTGCAGCATTAACAGACCTTCCTGCTGGGGTATTAGTTCCCCTCCAGCTCAGGTACAAGCCGTCCATCCTGTACAGTTCCCACCATCCCTGGAACAGAGCCCAATGAAAGTTGTATGCCCTCCCTCCTCCATCAACTCCTTAGCCCCGTATTAAACTGTATTACCTTCCTAGATGCGGCCAGGAGAATGTGACATGGATAGCAATCCTGAGCCAGGTGCTAGCGAGGCCAGGAACTAGGAAGATTATACAGTTTAGTGGGCTGAATGGCCTCATCCTATGCAGTGGACATCCAGCATTTGAAGAGTAAATTTAGGCCAAACTTAAGGACAGGAGTACTCACCTGTGAGTTTGGTGTAAGCCTCCATGTCATCAATGGCTGTTGACATTCTATACTGCCTCCCATCCGAGCCGCTGATCAGGATGTGTGGATCGGCCAACACCATTGCCTCCGTGATCCTGGTGGATTAGACAGAGACTGGGTTGGATTCATAAAGGCCCTTCAACCCACCCAAGTTCCTGCTAACCACCACGTACCTGTCCGATTGCAGAATTTACCACAGCCTTGCACACCACAGCGATTCAAGTTTTTGTCCAGATATTTCGTAAATGTCGTGACAGTACCGGCCTCCACAACCCCCTTTACGTGTTCCAGACTCCCATCACTCTCTAGACAAATTAAAATTGCTTCTCAGATCTCAACTAAATCGCTTATCACTGACCCTAAAACTTTGCCCTCCATTTTGCTATGATGGAAGATCCAAGCCCTCATAATTTTTTATGCCTCTGAATGGACACTGCCTTCTGCCTCCTCAAGGTAAACAAATCCAGGCTTATCCATTTTCTCCTCATAAATGGAGCACTCCATACTGGGCGATAGCCTGGTGAATTCCCTGCACACCCTCCCCAATACCATCATGTCTTTTCAAACACCTAGAGAGCTGGTGCAGTGACAACAACTTGATGCTTAACGTCACCAAAACCAAGGAGATGATCGTCGATTTTAGACAGTCTCAGCCTGAGCACACACCCCTCAGCATCAGCAGCTCCACAGTGGAGAGAGTGGAAAACATCAAGTTCCTTGGGGTGCAGATCTTGGACATTCTCACCTGGTCCAGGAACACCACTGGGATTGTGAAACGAGCCCAGCAGAGACTGCACTTTCTGAGGAAGCTTAAACAGCATCACTCCCCACTAATATCTTAACTACATTCTACAGAGGCGTGGTTGAGACTGTGCTGACCTTTTGCATAACAACCTAGTACTCCAGCTGCAGTGCTGCCGACAAAAAGGCCGTGCAGAGGGTGGTTAAGGGAGCAGAGAAGGTTATTGGGGTCTCCCTACCTTCTGTCCAAGACCTCTTTCAGAGTCGATGCCTCCAGAAGACACGGTACATCATTAAAGACCCTTCATATCCTCTCCATGAAATGTTTATTCTTCTGCCATCAGGTAAACATTACAGGAGCATCAAAACTAAAACCACAAGGCTACTAAACAGCTTCCTCCCATGGGCAGTCAGACTGCTAAACAACTGCTCTACCTGACTCTGCTTTGGACACTTATAACTTGCACTGGACACTTACAACTTGTTTTTAACTGACATGTGGCTGTTGTGTTTTACTATTTATTGTTATGTTTATTATTTAGTGTTGCGTTTATTATGTTATGATTGCACTGCTCCTGGGAAACGCTGTCTCATTCTGCCCTGCAGAGCTGATGTACGGTTAGAATGACAATAAAGTTTTTGAATCTTGGATCTTGATTAACTGAACTCAGAAAACTCACCCTCGTTCCTCAATCACACTTTCTTTACTTGTCTGGACTTTACCGTAACCCTTGCCTTGCTGCAACTTCCACATTGCAATAAGAAATAGTGCAAAAAAATACTACAATTGTGCTGTAACATTCATGGACCGTTCAGAAATCCGATGACGGAGGGGAAGAAGCTGCTCCTAAAACATTGAGAGTGAGACTTTAGGGTCATGGATTAAGGTAGTGAGAAGAGGGTATGTCCTGTGAGGGTCTTTAATGATTGATGCTGCTCTATCAGGTTTATTATTAGTGTCTTACATAATGTGCAGTCTGTTGTTTTGTGGCAGCAGTACAGTGAAAAGATGTAAAATTGCTATAAATTACAAAATAAATGAACAGTGCAAAGAGAAAGGAGAAACATGTCCTTTCAATGGTGTGGGCCACTCTCCATCCCAGGCAATCTTCTGGTGTCCTTATAAGGTTTGTAAAAAAGGGAGAGACTGGAATTTTTGTTCAAGAAGCAATTGCCAATTCTTTGCCAAATGTTGACCCCAATGATTCATTGTGCCTTAGGACATAATTCACACAAGCCAATACCAGTGACCCAGATTCAACCTCCGCTTTTGCCTGTACGGAATTTGTACATTCTTTCGGTGTACGTGAAAGTTTCCTCCAGGTGCTCCGGTTTCTTCCCACGGTCCAAAGACATACTGATTGGCAGGTTAATTGGTCATTGTGAATTGTCCCGTGATTAGGCTAGGACTAAATTGGGGGCGGCATAGCATGAAGGGCCGATTCCATGCTGTATCTCACCAAGCAAACAAATAAATTAATAAATGTGTTCGGGAAAGGTTGAATAACTTGGGACCTTTATTCCCCGGAGCTCAGGAGAATGAGGGGAAATCTGAAAGAGGACTTTGAGGGTGAAAAAAGGGTGAAAGCATACAGGCTTTTTCTTTTCGGGTTGGATAGGAACTGAACTAGAGGTCAAAGGTTTAGGATGAAGGTGAAATATTTCAGGGGAACCAGAGGGGAAATTTCTTCACTCAGAGGGTGGTGGATTCAGTATTATCTGGAAGCAGGTAGATGGGACTAGGAAGAGGATCAGGGTGGCATGGAGAAGTTTGGCCAAAGGGCCTGTTTCTGTACACAATGACACTTATAATGGGGGTTCTCAACCTAGGGTCCATGGATCCCTTGGTTAATGGTCAGGGTGCATGGCATAGAAAAGATGGGAACCCCTGCTCTATAATAACCTTTGAGGCTTAGGCTGGACAGTGAGGGAATAGAAAGGGGAAGTACACCCCACCTGCCAACGCAAGAATACTCACATACAACCAACGATGTTGCCCACTCTGTGCTGATAGGCCCTGCGATGCAAGGAGTTGCGTGTGTGAAACATGTTGTACAGATCGCCAACCTCCTGCAGGGAAAGATGGAAAAGGAGAGGGAGAGGTCATTTCACCCTTATCATTGTGTGTATGTCAGGAAAGGATCCCAGCAGTGACCAATTCTGTCACTATGACACTGTGGACACTGAAGAGTATCAAGTTACGAATAATTTGCTGATGTCAAGACAGTGACATCGTGGATGCAAGTTAGTTCATCAGAATGATGCTAATACCAATGTTCGATCAATTTACTCGTGTCAGTGTGCTCACCTCCATTTGCTGGTAAACAAATCATGACACCAAGACTGGGGGGTGTAGTGGACAGTGAGGAAGACCATCAGAGCTTGCAGTGGGATCTGGAGCAGCAAGAAAAATGGCAGGTGGAATTTAACGCAAATAAGTGCAAGGTGTTGTACTTTGGTAGGACCAACCAGGGTAGGCCTTACACAGTGGACGGTAGGGCACTGAGGAGTGTGGTAGAACAAAGGGAACTGGGAATACAGGTCCATAATTTGTTGAAAGAGGCAGTAAAGGTAGATAAGGTCATAAAGTAAGCTTTTAAAACACTGGCCTTCATAAATCAAAGTACTGAATACAGGAGATGGGATGCTATGTTGAAGTTCTACAAGTCACTGGTGAGGTCTGATTTGGAGTATTGTGTGCAGTTGTGGTCACCTACCTACAGGAAAGATGTGAATAAGGTTGAATGAGTACAGAAAAAATTTACAGAAGATTTGAAAGAGATATACAAAATTACAACGGGTATAGATTGGGTAAATCCAAGCAGGTTTATCCTACTGAGGTTGGGTAGGACTACAACTGGAGGTCATGGATTAAGGGAAAAAGCTGAAAAATTGAAGGGCAACATGAGGGAAAATTTCTTCACTCAAGAGGCTGGTGAGAATGTGGAACAAGATGCCAGCACAAGTGGTATATGCGAGCTCAATTTCAAAGTTTAAGCGAAGTTTGGATAGGTACATGGATAGTAGAGTTATGGAGGTCTATGGTCCCAGTACAGGTCAATGGGAGTAGGCAACTTGAATGGTTTCAACATGGACTAGACGGGCTGAAAGGCCTATTTCTGTGCCGCTCTTTTCTATGACTCTATAAAGCAAGGGCACATGGAGGGGAGAGCTCCTTTACCGAGTTACTTGATATCAGCAGAACGCAGTGTTGTACAGAACCCTCAGCTCATCTCCCACAGGCTGACAAAGGTGCCTCAATTATCTGATCCCACTGACCATTTGCCTGTACTCAGCCCATATCTCTCTGAACCTTTCCTATCCGAGAACCTAGCTGAGTCTCTTCTAAACTATTAGAGCAGGCTGCTGGAACCAAGGCTCCAGAAAACACACAAGAAACTCATCGCATCCATCACCTTATCTCGGGTGCATATGAGGTTCTTTTTGCCAACTTCACAAACTCGAGCAAACTTGAGGAAGCGTTCAAAGTCAAAGTTGTTTCGGATTCCCAGGTGGTGACAGTCCCTTCAGAAACAAGACAAGATACATCAATGGCACCATCCATTACATCAGGGCTAAAGCAGCCACACGTACTGACGAACATTCACACTGGCTGCTGAGATCACTATATCAGCAGTGAAGAAAAAAGCTGCGTCTTAAATTTCACTTCCAACCAACAATGGGTTAATTTTATTATAGCCTCCTGTCAGTTCAGGGATGATCCTTTTAAAGGGTAGCATGGTGGAGATGCATCTCTATCAAAGGAGGTGTAAGATGCTCCTTCCCTCCGCTAGCCTGCGGATCACCCTTGGCCAAGTTGTAGCACCTGCTTCGCCCCACTGATCAGGATCACACGAAGCCATGGGAGCAGGTGGGGGGAATGGTCATACGAGCAGCTGGTGTATATCACAAGTCCTGGTTATGCAACCACTGACACTAGGCAGACAATCTCTGAAGAGTATTGATAATAGCTGGGGTCACCCGTCTGGTAAAGACGTTGCCCAGAAGGCGGCAATGGCAAACCACTTCTGGAGAAAAATTTGCCAAGAACAATCATGATCATGGAAAGTCCATGATCACCTACATCATATGACATGGCACACACATTGACTGTTTGCTCCTCTCCATAGATGCTGCCTGAGCTGCTGAGTTCCTCCAGCACTTTGTGTGTGTTGCTCTGGATTTCCAGCATCTGTGGAACCTTTTGTGCTGAGGAATTGCATAAATTGACAACTTTAAGTTGGAAAAAGCTGTCGATTTATGCAATTCCTAAACACAAAAGGGGAGGGGGGGGGAGGCAAATGGCTTCAACTCCATGAAGTGCAAACAGGGGCTATGCTCTTCTAAGGCCCCTCTTGCCTGGCTAACTGTATCACTTGCAACCACAATCAATTCTGCTATGTTTCATATTCTGGTAATAAAGTGATTCTGATTCCCAACGTTCACGGGTCGGCCGAGGTCGAGGACGGACAATGGAGCCCATCCTGAGAGAAGAAAAAAGAACAAGTTCAGGAGAGACACAGGAGCCCACCCAGAGCCAAAGGAGCTGCACCTCAATGAGCAGTCATGCCTTCAGGAGCAACACACATCACAAGAACCTGGGTTTGCTGCTCAAATATGAGTGCATCCAGTCAGAAACAGTCGAGCTTGCAAGGATTAGCTTACTGTGACCATTCCAATTTCCAGGTAAGTGTACACTGAGGAAAGACAATAGACAATAGGTGCAGAAGTAGACCATTCGGCCCCTCGAGTCTGCACCGCCATTCTGAGATCATGGCTGATCATTCACTATCAATACCCAGTCCCTGCCTTGTCCCCATATCCCTTGATTCCCCTATCCATCAGATATCTATCCAGCTCCTTCTTGAAAGCATCCAGAGAATTGGCCTCCACCGTCTTCCGAGGCAGTGCATTCCACACCTCCACAACTCTCTGGGAGAAGAAGCTCTTCCTCAACTCTGTTTTAAATAACTGACCTCTTATTCTCAATCCATGCCCTCTGGTACTGGACTCTCCCAACATCTGGAACATATTTCCTGCCTCAATCCTATCAAATCCTTTAATTATCTTAAACGTTTCAATCAGATCCCCTCTCAATTTCCTCAATTCCAGCGTGTACAAGCCCAATCTGCGTAAGACAGCCCTGCCATCCCAGGAATCAACCTAGTGAATCTACGCTGCACTTCCTCAATTGCCAGAATGTCCTTCCTTAAACCTGGAGACCAAAACTGTACACGATATTCCAGGTGTGGTCTCACCAGGGCCCTGTACAAATGCAAAAGGACATCCTTGCTCTTGTACTCAATTCCCCTTGTAATAAAGGCCAACATTCCATTTGCCCTCTTCACTGCCTGTTGCACTTGCTCATTCACCTTCATTGACTGATGAACTAGGACTCCTAGGTCTCTTTGCATTTCTCCCTTACCTAACTCTACACCGTTCAGACAATACTCTGCCCTCTTGTTCCTGCTTCCAAAGTGGATAACTTCACATTTATTCACATTGAATGACATCTGCCAAGTATCTGCCCACTCACCCAGTCTATCCAAGTCACCCTGTATTCTCCTAACGTCCTCTTCGCATGTCACACTGCCACCCAGTTTAGTATCGTCAGCAAACTTGCTGATATAGTTTTCAATGCCCTCATCTAAATCGTTGACATAAATCGTAAAGAGCTGTGGTCCCAATACAGAGTCCTGTGGTACCCCACTAGTCACCTCCAGCCAGTCCGAGAAACACCCATTCACTGCTACCCTTTGCTTTCTATCTGCCAACCAGTTTTCTATCCATGTTGAAACCCTGCCCCCAATGCCATGAGCTCTGATTTTACTCACCAATCTCCTATGTGGCACCTTATCGAATGCCTTCTGAAAATCTAGGTATACAACATCCACTGGCTTACCCTCGTCTAACATCCTTGTTACACCCTCAAAAAACTCCAACAGATTAGTCAAGCATGATTTGCCCTTGGTAAATCCATGCTGGCTCAGCCTAATCCTATTACTGCCATCAAGATGTGCCACTATTTCGTCCTTAATAATGGACTCAAGCATCTTCCCCACGACTGACATTAGGCTAACAGGGCGATAGTTCTCCGTTTTCTCCTTCCCTCCCTTCTTGAAAAGTGGGACAACATTAGCCACTCTCCAATCTTCAGGAACTGATCCTGAATCTAAGGAACATTGGAAAATGATTACCAATGCATCCGCAATTTCCTGAGCCACCTCTTTTAGAACCCTCGGATGCAGACCATCTGGACCCGGGGATTTATTAGCCTTCAGTCCTACCAGTCTACTCATCACAGTTTCTTTCCTAATGTCAATCTGTCTCAATTCCTCTGATATCTTATGACCCTGGCCCATCCATACATCTGGGAGATTGCTTGTGTCCTCCCTGGTGAAGACAGATCTAAAGTACGCATTAAATTCTGTTGCCATTTCCCTGTTTCCCATAACAATTTCTCCCAATTCATTCTTCAAGGGGCCAACGTTGTTCTTAACTATCTTCTTTCTCTTCACATAGCTAAAAAAGCTTTTGCTATCCCCTTTTATATTCCTGGCTAGACTGAGCTCATACCTGATTTTTTTCTCTCCGTATTGCTTTTTTAGTTAAGATCTGCTGTTCCTGAAAACTTTCCCAATCATCTATATTCCCACTCATCTTAGCCCTGTCATACTTCTTTTTCTTTAATGCTATACAATCTCTGACTTCCTTTGTCAACCACTGTGGCCCCTTCCCCCTCTTTGAATCCTTCCTTCTCATTGGAATGAACTGCTTTTGCATCTTTTGTATTATGCCCAAGAATATCTGCCACTGCTGATCCACTGTCTTTCCTGCCAGGGCATCCGCCCATTTAACTTTGGCCAGCTCTTCCCTCATGGCTCCGTAGTCTCCTTTATTTAATTGCAACACTGACACCTCTGATCTGCCCTTATCCCTCTCAAATTGTAGATAAAAACTTATTATTTTATGATCACTACTTCCTAATGGCTCCTTTACTTCAAGATCACTTATCAATTCCTGTTCATTACACATCACCAAGTCCAAAATAGCCTTGTTCCTGGTTGGCTCAAGCACAAGCTGTTCCAAAAATACATCCCTTAGACACTCCACAAACTCCCTATCCTGGGGTCCAGCACCTACCTGATTCTCCTAGTTCACCTGCATGTTGAAATCTCCCATAATGACTGCATTACCTTTAGCACATGCCAATGTTAACTCCCTAATCAACTTGTACCCAATATCCACGCTACTGTTTGGGGGCCTGTACACAACACCCATTAGGGTCTTTTTCCCCTTACTGTTCCTCAGCTCAATCCACACAGACTCTACTTCCCCTGTTCCCAAGTCACCTCTTGCTAAGGACTGAATCTCATTCCTCACCAACAGGGACACCCGACCCCCTCTTCCCATATTTCTGTCTCTACGATAGCACGTATACCCTGGTACACTCAATTCCCAGGCCTGATCCCCTTGCAGCCATGTCTCTGTTATCCCAACAATATCGTAGTTCCCCATTTTCTTCTAAGCTTCAAGCTCATCTGTCTTATTTCTGACACTACGCGCATTCAAGTATAGAATTCTTAGCCCAAACCTCCTCTCTTTGCTTAAAACACTGTCTATTGTACCTAACCCAGCTCCTTGAACTTCCATCGGGCTAATTGCACCTTGAATTTTGATGACCTTCTCAAGATCACCCAAACCTTCTACACATTTAACCCCATGCTCCTTCTGACCAACCCTCTGGATCTGGATCCCTGCCCCCTGCACATCTAGTTTAAACCCCCCCCGAGCAGCACTGGAAGGAAGACACAGCTGAAGGAACACTCATAGCCAGCTGATGAAGACCAGAGGGAGGCTGACTTACCTGGCCAGGTAATCCCACTTATCGACATCAATCCCGGTTCGTTTGTTGGCAACGATTTCATACAGAAAGCCTTTCTCTTGAGGACGGCCTTTGTACGGCCACTGGGGAGACGAGATGGTAGAGTTAGTGACAGGAGCAGTGCACAGGAGAGTGAAGATGGAATCACCACTCAGGCTCTCCCTCTCTCTCCACAACGCAGATGGAGAGTAACACCAGTGAGCAAACCATACCATGCTGGCCTAGGATGAGATGTAGCACCTTGCCCAACAGAACCCATCACCTTCCACCAGTTCTTCTCCTTCCCTTTAACCATGGTCCTCTCCTCTCCTATAAGATTCCCCTTCTCCTGCCCTTTACATTTTTCCACATACCACCTCCTAGCTTCTCACTTCATCCCCCTCTCCTACCCACCCAACTTACCCCTCACCTAGTCTCTCCTACCAGCTTCTACTCCTTCCCTTATCCCCCCCCCCCCACCCTCTCCTTCTGGCTTCTGCCCCTTTCCTTTCAATCCTGATGAACAGTCTCAGCCCAAAACATCAACTACTTTCTCCCCTGCCTGACCTACTGAGTTCCTCCAGCATTTTGTGCGTGCTGCTCAGCTCCTCTTACCTCCTCAGTACAAAACTCTTCCCCATGGTGCTTGTATCATGGCCAGAGGACTTAGGTTTTAGGTGAGGATGAAGAAGTTTGGATATGACTTGAGGAAGAATTTCTTCACCCAGAGGACTGCTGGAACTTGGAACACACAACCATAACGGGCGGTGGAGGTAGGTACTCTCATCACATTTAAGAAACAGCTATAGACAAGCATCTGAATCAACGAAAACACAGAAGGCCACGGACGTTCTGGTAAAAGGAATTGAGGATGATGGTTATGTGATGGCCTGTAAGGCACGATGTGCCAAAGAGCCTGGTACTGTATCACAGGTTGACACGATGGCCAGGATGGTGAACCTGTGGCATGCTTCCAAGATGGCACGCACAAAAGTTTTATTGGCTCTTAGCATGCAGTGATGTCCCTTGATTCTTTAAACCACACCCATAATGTAAAGATACAAAATGATTATTGTTACTGAAGGACTCGTCACAACCTGAGAGCAGTGGGATGTTTTCACAGTAAATGTCTCACCCCTGCTTGGCGCCAACTAGATGGTTGCGAGAACAACTGACATGGGACGAAACGTTTTGAGATCCTCGCAGATCTGGTGTACATATCACTATTTGGATAGTAAATAGTTACAATAACAATACTATATAGGAATGTAATTGTTCCAATTGTCTTGCAAAAAATATAATTATTAATAATTTTTGAACAAATTTTCTAATTCATTTATTTCAATCTAGCTGTTACATTTTTATTAATAGCAAAACAATGAATATAAATAAGCAACAGGGCTCATCTGTTTTCCTTAAAAATGTCCATAGTTACACTGGAAAATAAAGATTTTGCTTCCTGAATACTTTTTGGTGTACTTTATAGATTTCAGGCCACTGATCATGAAAATGGCCATGAAATTTCCTATCACACACCATTTTTGTGAAATTGCCTACATTTGTTATTTCAATTCATAATTCCAGTCAGAATAACTAATGCCAAGACTAAGGAAAGCATTTTTTGTTGGTCCACAGATCAAACAGGTTACCAATGACAGGCAATTCAAAGTAGTTTTAGTGACACAGGAGAAAAATCACATGGCAGGCATTCAAGGACATTGTTGAAAATTGTCTTGGCAAACCAAACCACGTGCAGCTGGTTGACAACTTGCTTCAGGCATGCAAAACCATATCACTAAAGACTCATTTTCTGCATTCCCAGTTAGACTGCTTCCGTGCAAATCCTGACGCTGTCAGTGACAAGCACGGTGAAAGATTTCACCAGAATATTGCGGTCATGGAGAAACAGTATCAGGGCAACCGGATTCCATCAATTCCGGCTGATTGTTGTTGGAAACTTAAGTTTGAAGCCTCAGACTTGGAAGTCAAACGAAAATCATCAAAACGGGGATACGAGTAGTCTGAAATTATATTTGTGTTCAGTTTCAAGCAGTCTATTAGAAACAAAAATAATCTAAGAAATCAACAGTTCTGAAAAAATCTGCTGTTTAGTACTACTGATACTAGTGTCTTGGATATCTCTGCTCAAAATTACCACGGCACAGGAGAGAATTATTCTTTTTTTTAAGAAGTTAATCACCAAATATGAGCACACGCAATCAAAAATGTCCACTGCCCCTCCTTTCACTGACCTGTAGCCATTCTGCCCCATGTGGTTATTTGATATGTCTGACTTCTTTGGGCTGTGCTGTTTGTGACCTTTCTGTCATACAGACCAGCATAGAAAGATCTGTAGGTCCACAATATGGCCCTCTGTGAGAATATTACTGAGCAGTCCTCTTCATTAAGGCTGTCGGTTACAGGGCTCCCCTGAGTGTGAGCACATCTCATCCTGTTCCACGGTACAGACCCTGGTTTCTTTCTCCCTGCTCCTTGGTTCAACATTGGCACTTACCACCGACCCTTTCAGAGGATTACCCTCTCCATGAATCAATGTCGCTGGGCCTCGGATCTGTTCCTTTATAAACTCCACATCTTCTGGCAGCACCAGGCCATAGCTCTGTAGTACCCCTTCCAACTTATTGGAGGAGATCAAGTGCTGGAACATAGCTATCGAAGCATCCTCGTGCTGCACAAATAACAAATCAGAGGAGAGAGTGAGTCATCATTCTACACAAATGAATAACAAATAAAATTAACATTTCATTGTCCGGGAACAAATGCTTAGGCTACATCCACACTAGACCAGATAAATCCATAACCAAAGCTCTTTCTCTTCGTTTTGACCCCTCATCCACACTGAAACGGCATTTTCCTCCCCCAAAAACAGAGATTTTCATAAACACTCTCCAGAGTGAATAAATCTGAAAAAGCTTAATATCCGGCATAGTGTGTATGGGGTAACCGGCTATTTTTAAAATCGCTGTCTTGACATGCCGGAACAAATATTGGCAGCAGTGGGGCATTTCATTGTTTTCTTGAATGCAACCTCCAACACCACAATAATATCTGACAAAAGATGTGTAACAGCCTAATGTCACATTGTATGGAAATACAAGATAACACTGATGAAGACATGTTTTATACATTTAACAAGGTGCTTTATTAATGTATTGCTTGTGCAGACATTCAATAGATGCAATTGTCACTTTTGCCCAGTAACTTGTTTTATTGCACGTTAAATACAGCAGAATAATACAGAAAGACATGGCAAAAGTAACGGCAAACAAATGAGGTAACAGCAAATTTCACTTTTGCCCAGTAACAAGCCTTATTGCATTTAGTTGTAGCTGTCGTCCCTTTCATTGGTGAAAAGACTATGGCTGCAGGAAATGTTTCTGGACAAATGCACACCAACTCTTTCGTTTGGCTATAATTTCCTTTTAAGTTTTTCTAGTCTGTAACTGGACAATCACGCACCAAGTATGCCATTTCTTCTTCACTTGTTTTCTAAGTGTTCTGCGCATGCCCAGTAGGAGGAGATTCGCCCAAGTAATATCTGTTTTAATGTGGACAGAGGTATTTTTAAAAACACCTAGTGTGGACGCCTGTCGTTTTTACGTGAAACCAGCATTTACAAAATTATCCGGTCTAGTGTGGATGTAGCCTTAGTTTACCCCCTGTAGTGAATCTCAGATTGAAAAATTCTCAGATAACCAGCTTTATCTGAAATCCGTAGTTCACGCTCAAAGTCTGGCCTTTTCACTAGCTTGGTCTGAGGTATTTGAAGGACTAAGTCAAGGCTTTCCTCGTGGAATGGAATTTAACCAGAGGGGAAATGGAAACAGCTGAGAAAGAAATATGGTTTTACACAGCAACGGAAGCAGGAAAACTACGGTCAAAGAGGGGAATTTAAGGAGACATTATCCAACCATAAAGGTACATGGAGGGGCAAATTGTGTTGAGGAAGCAGGGAGTCTTCAGAAAGGCTCAGACATTATAGGAGAATGGGTAAAGAAGTAGCAGATGGAATACAGTGTAGGAAAGTGCATGGAAGAAGGAATAAAGTTGTAGACTGTTTTCTAAATCCTTCAAGAGGACCTCAACTTTGTCTTAAGAGTTTGAAGCTTGTGTGCCTCACTGACCCAGACAGCTACATTGGCTGGAGTCAGGGCCTTATGCTTTGGCTCTTGGTAGGATCACCAATACCAAACAAAGGGTCGAGGTCAGACCACAAAGGGTATAAAGGGTAGTAGTCCACCGATTCTCCAGGTTCTGCGTTTCAGTTCAGTGCTAACAACACTGACTGGTTAAAATAAAAACTGCTACAAACACAGCAATGCTCCTATATCTATGTGTGGATAGACAGAGGACCTTCATTGCTATGCCAAACACCAGTGGCGTAACAGGCAGTAAGCATGTACTCACTAAATGGGGAGCAAATTCAGAAATGAGATGTACAAAGGAATTTACAGGATTCCCTAAAGGTTAACTTGAGTCAGTGGTAAGGAAAGCAAATACAATGTTAGCATTCATTTCGTGAGGACTAGAGTACAAACCAAGGATGTAATGCTGAAGCTATACAAGACACTGTCAGAGAACATCTGGAGCTCTGTAAGCAGCTTTGGCTGCTGTGTTTAAGAAAAGATGTGCTGGCATTAGAGAGCACCCAAAGGAGGTTTACAAGAATGATAGAGTTAATGCACAGGTGTTTGATGGCTCTGGGCTTGTACTTGCTGGAGATAAGGAAGAATGTGGGGTTAAGGATCACTGAAACCTAACAAATAGTGTAAGACCTGTATGGCATGGATATGGGGAAGATATCCCCTTTGTGGGTGAGCTAGGATCAGAGGAGACAGCCTCAAAATAGAAGTTTGCCCCTCTAGCTCAGAGATAAGGAGGAATTTTTTTAAGCCACAGGATGGCGAATCTGTGAAATTCATTGCCACAGCCAGCTGAGGAGGCCAAGCCACTGGATACATTTAAAGCAGAAGTTGGAAGGTTCTTGACTAGTAAGGATGTTAAAGGTTACAGGAAGAAAGCAGAATGGGGTTGAGAAGGAAAATAAATTGGCCATGATGGAATTGCAAAGTACACTTAGGAGCAGAATTAGGCATTTCAGCTCACCATGTACATCTAATGATCATTGAAACTGAAGCTCACAGATGGAGCCATGGAGATCCCAAGATCATTTCCAGTTCTACATATGGATTCCAAGATGTGGTAGAGGCGCAAGATTTTATTTAAGCCTTCATGATTAACTGAACTTCATAAATGCTTAATTCTATTTTTTCTAAACTAAGTGTCTTCATCAAATACATTCTATTCACACGAGACAGATAGGAAGAAAATTAATTCTTCAACAATTCCAGAAATGGCAAAGAATCATAGTGGCATTCTCTTTACTGGAAATCTACAGCTTCACACCAAAATGAATTTCCTCAAAAACATGTCCCCACTGATGGACCCTGGCACTCAGTCTACTACCCTGGCTCTGCGAACACAAGCCCTTACTCAGAGTCTTCGGAGAACATTACCTTCCATTTCAAGCCTTTCCGCGTCTGGGGGATAAATTTTCCGTCAAACATGTGTGAAAATGGCCCGTGACCTGTGAAACAAAACATGAGTCACAATGGAAAGACACTGGCCTCAGTCTAAAGTTGTATCAACAAGAGGTCTTCTCCAAAAGCAGTATACAGGAATGCCAGTCCAGCTCACTGCCTCAAGAAACGTGACCTGTCCCTGTAAAACTGCTCAAAGGGACTGGGTACGTAAGTGTTTGAATAGACAGGGACTGATTAGGGATAGTCAGCATGGCTGTGTGTGTGGTTGGTCATGTCTAACCAATCTTTTTGAGTAGGTTACCAGGAAAGCTGATGAAGGCAAGACAGTGGATGTTGCTGACATGGACTTTAGCAAGGCCTTTGACAAGATCCTGCATGGGAGGTTGGTCAGAAGGTTCAATCGCTTGATATTCAGGATGAAGTAGTAAAACGGATTCAATATTGGCATTGCGGGAGAAGCCAGAGAGTGATAGTAGATGGTTACCTCCCTGACTGGAGGCCTGTGACCAGTGGTGTGCTGCAGAGATCTGTCTTGAGTCCACTGATGTTCGCCATGTATGTCAACCATCTGGATGATAATGTGGTAAACTGGATCAGCAAATTTTGCAGATGACACCAAGATTGTGGGGGTGTGGTGGACGGCAAGGAAGGCTAACAAAGCTTGCAGTGGGATCTGGATCAGCTGGAAAACTGGACTGGAAAACATCAGATGGAACTTAATGTCAAAAGTATGAGGTGTTACACTTGGGAGGTCAAACAAGGGTAGGACTTACACAGCAAGTGGTAAGGCACCAAGAATTGCAATGGAACAGACAGATCTGAATACAGGATATGGAATCCTTGAAAGTAGCATCACAAGTAGGTAAGATCATAAACAGAGCTTTTGGCACATTAGCTTTCACAAATCAAAATACTAAATATTTATTAAGATGTTATGATGAAGTTGGCGAAGCCTAATTTGGAGCATTGTGCAGTTCTGGTCACCTACTTACAGGAAATATATCAATAAGATTGAAAATGTTCAGAGAAAATTTACAAGGATGTTGCCATGACTTGAATACCTGGGTTAGAGGGAAAGGTTGAATAGTTTAGGACTGTATTCCCAGGAGCACAGGAGAGTGAGGGGAGACTTGATAAGACACCTACAAAATTATGAGAGGCATAGATAGACTGTGTAAAGACAAGCAGGCTTTTTCCACTGAGATTGGGTGAGACTAGAATGAGAGGTCATGGGTCAAGGGTAAAAGGTGAAATGTTTAAGGAGAACCTGAGGAAGAAATTCTTCACTCAGAGTGTGTTGTGAGTGAGGAACGAGTTGCCAGCGGAAATGGTGCACGTGGGTTCAACAGCAAAATTTAAGAGTAGCTTGGATAAGTACATGGATGGGAGGGGTAAGAGGGTCCATGGGCCAGGTGTGTGTCAGGGGGACTGGACAGATTAACAGTTCAGCATGGAAGGGGCTGTTTCTGTGCTGTCATGCTTTAGTCCCATGCTTAATAGGAGCACATAGCAGTCCAATTCAACTGCCCTGCTCCTCCTTCCCAAAGGCAATAGTTCCTCCTGCTTCACTGTGGATGCCACCATATTTACCACACCTCACCAAGTGCATAACCTTCATATACAACTGCCTCCAGCCACTGTCATGAGATTTTTGACAGCGAACCCATGCACTCACTTTCAAGACTCTTCAACTCAGATTTTCAATATCTATTACATGAGTTACTACTTTGTTTTTTGTTCATTTTTGTACTTGCACAATCAGCTGTCTTTTATACATTGCCTGTTTGTCCATCTTTGAACTTTGAAGAGCATCATGCCAATTCTACCTTCTCTGCTATACATGCCAATGACTAGGAAACAAAATCAGAGGTTCTCAAAATGCATTCCTTAGGCCATGCCATCAAAGACTAAGCCCTTTGGATAGAAAACTGCCATGCCCCTTTGCTTCGAGGCCATGTGTGAATAACCTACACTTTACAAAAATACAATGAGGCCTCACCAAACCAAACCCTCCATCGCCTGTGTGGTGCCTTGACCCGTGAGGCAGTTCTACCGTGATAGAGCTGCACACGCTCACCTAGATCGTGGCAGAGTCCAGCGATCTGAACACACAGGATGTCCCGATGGTTAATCCGAAGTTCCGGTTGGCGGCCAGACAGGGCTTTCACCAGTTCTCCTGCCAGATGTGCCACACTGCAGGGCAAAGAGACAGTAATAAGTAAAAACAATCTTTATTTCATCATCTGCCTTCAAATACTGATTATCCCAAGAAGACCTTAAGACTGGGTTTCCAACCTTTTTTTTTATGCAATGGCCCCCTACCATTAACCAAGAGGTTTGTGGACCCCAGGTTGAGAATCCCTGTTTTAAGACATAGGATCAGAATAAAGTATTCGGCCCATCGAGTCTGCTCCGCCATTTGATCATGGATGATTTACTTTCCCGCTCAACCCCAATCTCAGCCTTCTCCCCATAACCGTTGACACCCTTCCTAATCAAGAAACTATCAACCTCCGCTTTAGATATACTGAATGACCTGGACTTCACAACCACTGGTGGCAATGAATTCCACAGAGTCACCACTCTCTGGCAAAAGAAATTCCCCTTCAGCTCAGTTCTAAAACCCACAATTAATCTAAATGAACACAGCTGCCCAGTCACAGACCGCGGAAGTTCATCAACACAAAGTTCTTCACAATGATGATATCTTAAATACAAGTACCTAGTAACAGGCAAGATGGCGGCGTGACGCAGCATGCAGCGGCCGCTTTGGAATGAATATCTGTAATCTGTCATGTAGGATGCCGTGTACAATCCTGATTTGATGGAGGCGGACATGAGAAGCACGGAGCAACATCTGGTGAAACTTTTGAAATGCCTGTTTCGCTGCTGCTGCTACTGTGCGATTGGAAAAATCTCCGGGAGGAAGGCCCTGAATCCTCGGCTTTGCCTGGCGGCCAGTGCTGCGGTCGAAGCGCTCGGCAGAGATGGTGCTCGGTGCTCGGTGCTCGATGTCGGAGGCTCGAAGTTTTCGGACGGACTCAGAGTTGGCTGTGGTTGGAGCTCCCAAAGTGCTGTATCGGCAAGCTGCAGCACCGGAGGTTCATGGCAGGAAGAGTTTTTCTTCCTTCTACCGTCTGCGTGAGATGATGGGCTGTCGGGACTTTGAGACTTTCTTTAAAACCGTGCCATGGACTGCTCTTTATCAGATTGCGGTATTGCTTTACACCGTTGAAACTATGTGTTATAATTATGTGGTCTTTGTCAGTTAGTCTTTTATCAATTATGGTATTGTCTGCACTGTTGAAACTATAACTATATGTAACTATGTGGTTTTGTGTAGGTCTTGTAGCTTTAGGTTTTTCTGTTGGGTTTGTAGCTCCTTTCCGGGGAACGTGCTAAGACGGTAGCGCGATATCGATACGCAGCAGCCTCTCCGGACTCTGGATTGGGGATTACCAAACGTTATGTGGTTTTTCTTGTGTGGTCTGTTTTGTGCTTTTTCGTGATATCATTCCGGAGAATGTTGTCTCATTTTTTAACTGCATTGTATTTGTGGTTTATAAATGACAATAAACTGAATCTGAAATCCACCAACAGCAGCCCACTTGCCCAGGTCAGTCTGACAGCAACTAACCCAGGGGTTCTCAACCTGGGGTCCACAGACCCCTCAGTTAATGGTAGTTTAGGAACCCCTGCTCTGACCATCACTTCTACCATGGCCACTGATACCTACAAACAGTGGTATCTCTAAATCACACCCCTTCCCAACTGGGGAAACCTGTCACCAGCCATTCATCATCACAAGCTCTGAATTCTGGAACTTCCTTCCTGGTAGCAGTGTGTCTCTGTGACTCTCGTCAATGGAAGTAACACAGCAATTTAAGAGCATGGTCAGAGCTACTACTTCGGGTGATTTAGGGTCAGACATAAATGTTGTGCTTGCCTGCGAAAGGAGGAGGGTTGGAAATGAGCGAGCAACCCCATCCTATAAAAACAGAGGGCTACAGAAACGACAGCAAAGCTCTAAAGGCCTCATCCAATCCAGAGGACTCTGGTGAGCTTCAGCAGGCAGCCAATGTCCCTGTAGGGGTGGTGGGGCTTCACAAAACAGTTGCTACAGAACCATCACCCAGTAGAGAGGGTGTGTGCCTCGTTAACTGGTTTGACGTGAATGCCAAACTTAACCAATTAATAAAATTAAGGCAAGCAGAAAAGATATGGAACAGTTCAGATTGCAAGAAGCTGACCCAATGTTCCCCAGCTTAGAGGTCCATTGAAAAGGGAAGTTCATAAACAAAGAGTCGACATACAGCTGGGTTCAGTGTTGCCTTCTCTGTTTTGATCTCAGTTCTGTGCCCACTCCCCACTTTGTTCCACACAGTCTCATGGGTCTCAGCCACACTCAGTAATACGTGTCACTGTCTGCCTGTTGGACTATGCACTCTCAGTTAATATTAGGAAGCTCTTTACAAACCACAGTAAGCACAGACTAAGAGCTCCATGGAACACAGACAAAGAATTCACATCGTATTTCTCCAGAGTTCAGTTGGAGTGTTTCGCAGATGGTAGAGTGGTTGGTAAGGGGTAGTGGGTGGAGGGAGCAGTGAAATTGCCTTGGTGTTCCCTGGCTCTCAGCAACAACAGGACACTGATCTGTGACTTGGTTACAATGCTCACACAGTCCAGAGACCCATCGTATTCCTAACAAGCGTGGGGTCTGTCTATTGTCGGGAGATGGAGCTTACCTTGCAAGAAGACCCACAGCTGACAACTCATCAACTGATCAAGCTAACTTACTGGATTGCTCTCCCAGTCCTTACCCAATGAAGAGCTTAAATCTCCCCAAGTCCTTACCCAATAGGGTGTTGGAATCTCCCTGAGTACTTACCCGATGGAGTGCTCAAATCTGTTGTGGGAGGCTCCGGGATACACAAAGTACGTCGCCCCGAGCTGCTTAATGAAGCGGAGACGCTGGAACTGCAGCGTGTCTATGATGCGGACCAGCAGTGGGTGCATCTCAATGTGGCCGTGGATCGGGTCGTTGAACACCTGTGGGGGAATTGAAAGGTCTCTGCTCACATCACAAGGCACCACCACAAGTACGGTTGCAAACTGCGTAAATCAAATATGGTAGACGCTGCAAGTCTGAGATGGGATGGGAAACAATGAAATCTCCAAGCAGCCCAGCTACTGCAAGATTATTGGAATTCATTTTCCCTCACAAGAACCTGGCAGATCAGTCATCGTTGACAAAAAGGACTGCAGATGTTGGAATCTGGAGCAAAAAACAAACTGCTGGTGAACTCAGCAGGTCAGGCAGCATCTGCTGAGGCAAAACTGATTGGCTGATGACTCAGGCCAAGACCGTGCTTCAGGACAGACTGAACAAAGACAGACATTCAACGTTTTAGGAACAATTTCTTCCCCTCTGTGCAGATTCTTGAATGGTTTGTGAACCCAAGAATATTACCTCAGTATTTTTGCTCTGATTATTTTTTGTCAAATTTCTTATCATACCTTACAGTAAATTTTTTTTAACATATTGCACTGTACTGTTGCCACAAAAACCCTGACCTCTATCAGATTTCAACCCACGGCAAACACTTAACACTCCTGTGACTGAACGTGAGTGATAGTCTACAGAAACCTGGTGAGCGAGCTCTTATCCCCCACCACCAATGTTCCCTCTAATTTGTAATGCCCAGGGTGCACAAAAAACTTGTGCTGTGCAATTTTTTTTTTGCCCAGTGACAATAATATGTGCGCAGTGAATAATTCCTTCAATAAAAAAGTGTAAATAAGTCATTTCTAAAAATCTGCAAATAAATCATTGCAAACTCCATGTTGTCAACACTGTCCACATCAGATAACAGAAAAGGAAATGTGATTGTGTATGATTGTGAAATATACTTGACATGCCAATGAGGTAGAGGGTGACAGTCTGTCACGTGCAGTTTAAATTCCTTTGTGCACTAGTAGCAAAAGATGCGTGAGCGTGCACACGTGTACACCTTAGAGGGAACATTGCCCACCAGAGCTGTTACCTTACCTTCGCGTCAATAGGGCTCTTCCAGAGGGCATCGATAGAATTGATAAGTTTTATTCGATCTCCCAGGGTGCTAGATGGAAATTAGAAGAGCAACCTCATCAGTCATCTCCCTAGCAACGAGGGGACAGTGATACACAACAAAGTACATCCACGCAACGTCCAACACAACTTGAACACCCACACAGAGGGCACTTTATCAGGTACGACCTGTGCCTAATAAAAGTGGCCAGAGTGTATGTTCACGGCTTTCTGCTGCTGCAAGGTTTGACGTGTTATACATTCAGAATGCTCTTCTGCACGCCACTGTTGTAGCATGTAGTTATTTGAGTTACTGTCACCTTCCTGTCCAGTTTGAACCAATCTGACCATTCTCCACTGACCTCCCCAGGACTGCATGTTTTTTTTGTTTTTCACACCATTCTCTGTAAGCTCCAGAGACAGTTGTGTGTGAAAATCCCAGGAGATCAGTAGATTCTGAGATACTCAAGCCACCCTGCCTGGCATCAACAATCATTCCATGGTCAAAGTCATCTCTTCCTCATTCTGAGGTTTGCCCTGAACAACATGTAAACCATTTGACCATGTCTGCCTGGTTTTACACATTGAGTTGATGCCACTTTATTACATAAGAACATAAGAATTAGCAGCAAGAGTAGGCCAACTGGCCCATCAAGCCTGCTCCGCCATTCAATAAGATCATGACTGATCTGGCCATGGACTCATCTCCACCTACCTGACTTCTTCCTATTACCCCTAATTCCTCTACTATGCAAAAATCTATCCAACCTCGTCTTAAATATATTTATTGAGGTAGTCAAAACTGCTTCATTAGGCAGAGATATCCACAGATTCACCACTCTCTGGGAAAAGCAGTTTCTACTCCCCAGAATCTTGAGGCTATGTGCCCTAGTTCTAGTCTCACCTACGAGTGGAAACAACTTTCCTGCATCTGTCTTATCTATCCCTTTCATAATTTTATATGTTTCTATAAGATCTCCTCTCATCTAGGCCACAGTCTCTCCTCATAGTCTAACCCCCTCTTCTCTGGAATCAACCTGGTGAACCTCCTCTGCAATGTCTCCAAAGCCAGTATATCCTTCCTCCAGTAAGGAGACCAGAACTACAAGCAGTACACTAGATGCCAGTTCCCTGTACAGTTGCAGCATAACCTCCTTGCTCTTAAATTCAGTCCCTCTAGCAATGAAGGCCAACATTCCATTTAACCTCTTGATAGCCTGCTGCACCTGCAAACCAATCTTTTGTGATTCATGCACAAGCACTTCCAAGTCCTTCTGCACAGCAGCATGCTGCAATCTTTTACCATTTAAATCATAATCGGATCTTTCATTTTCCCTTCCAAATTGGATGACCACGCATTTACCAACATTGTACTCCATCTGCCAGACCCTTGCCTGCTCTCTATACCTCTGTGCAGACTCTGTTTCCTCTGTACAATTTGCTTTTCCATTCAATTAGGTGTCATCAGCAAACTTAAATACACTACACTCAGACCCCACTTCCTGATCATTAATGTGTATCATGCTCATTACATTAATGCTGAGCTTTTTCCATTAACAAGGTGTACAGGTGTACCTAATAAAATGGTCACCGAGTGTATGTACTGCCCTTGCAACTAACATAATTCAGGGATCAAAGTACATTGACTACATTAAATCAACAACGTAACAGCTGGAGCAGGTGTACGGTTCTTGTTACTATACCGTCATCTAATTCTTTCCCAAAAGGCTTTACCTTTCTTACCCACCTGCCTTCACCTATCACCTTCTGACTAACTTCCTTCCCTGCCCCAACGCTATTATTCTAACGTCTTCCCCCTTTCTTTCCAATACAGGCTGAAATTCTACTGTTTATTGCCCTCATAGATGCTGCCTGACTTGCTGAGTTTGTGTAATTTAATCTAGTTCTATCTGCCTGTACTCCTCTAAGTCTTTCCTATCTTCTCCCTCTTTCATTACTGCCATCGAGGAGGAGGTACTGTGTAAGATAAATCAAGAGGAAAATTACACTTCGAATTAAATTTTGCGTCAAGCTTGACTAGCAAATTATTGCTCAAGGCTTGGGTCTTCAGGATGACAGGAAGAGATTCAGGCAATGCACTGCTTGTGCTAGTTAACAATAGCTATCAATAGATCATGCCAGTGATAAGATATCGTTGACCTTTATCCAAGATCATAGAGGAACTGACTATAGACATGCAATTCTAATTTTGTGTATCGTGCAGGAACGAGTGCTTCTTAAAATCGCTGACCAAGTATGTCTGGCTGTTGGCTATTATCCAAAATTTACTGCATAAAGTTAAGATGTAACCTGACATTGACGGGGTCATAAGCAACCCTCAAAGCACTACAATACAGGAACAAGCCTTTTGGCCCTAGTTCATGCCAAACTGTTGTTCTTCCTAGTCCCATCGATTCTCATGTTAACTCCTGAACAATCAGTAATTTACAGAGGACATTAAACCTACCAACCAGCTGGTCTTTGGGGCTATAGGAGGAAACTAGGGGCACTCAGAGGGGGAAATGCAGTCCCAGGGTGATCATGCAACTCCACATGGACACCACCCAAGACAGAATCGAACCTGGGGAAGCCATGAGACCTGGGTCCGTGCATCAGCTGGAGGACCACTGCATCAACCAAACAGGCTGCAGCCAGGGATCACAGGGATGAGAATTCCAATGTCCTTCACCCTTTTGGGAAAGTTCTTTTGCTGCATCCATCATTTCTCTCATCCTTGGGAATACAGAGCCGTAAGTTCTTTAAAGGGGAGTGAAGAGAGTACTTGGCACATCGGGCTTCATAAATCAAAGTATTGAGGACAGGAATTGGGATGTGACTTTGAAGTTGTACAAGATGCTGGTGAGACCAAATTTAAAGCATTTGTAGTATTGCAATTCTGGTCACCTACCTACAGGAAAGATATCAATAAGCTTGAGAGAGTGCAGAAAAAAAATACAAGGATGATGCCAGGACCTGAGTAACGGGAAAAGACTGAATAGGGTAGAGAATGAGAAGTATACAAAATTGAGGGATATGGATAGGGTCAATGTGTGCATGCTTTTACCCCTCAGGTTGGGTGAGACAAGACCAAGAGGTCATAGGGCTAGGTTGAAAGTTGAAAGATTTAAGGGGATTCTGAGGGGAGGAAATCCTTCACTCCGAGGGTGGTGCAAGAATGGAAGGAACTGCCAGTGGAAGTGATAGATGCAGGCTCAATTGCAACATTTAAGAGAAGTTTGGCTAAGTACATGATGGGAGGGGTATGAAGGGTTCAGGTGCAGTTGGATGCGACTAGGCAGAGGGCCAGGTTGGAATGAACTAAATGGGCTGAAGGGCCTGTTTCTGTTCTGTATACAATTCTATAATTTCACTTCCTTGGGACTCCGGCTCAGGTACACAACATACATGACACAATTGTTTTGCTTACCTCACACCCAGCTGTGCCAAATCATGTTCCGCCAAATAGGGCAGTGCAGCGCCGGATAACTTTTCATCTGGGGAGAGACGGTGGATGGGGGACAACAAAATTCAAAGTGTGGTCAATAAGAAACCTCAGAACTCACATCATTTCATAGACACCTATACGGATACACACAGTGAGAGTTAAAGAGACTCTTGCGATGAAAGGGTGCAACAGTGGTGTAACAGTTTGGGGTGGAGTTTGGAGTTCAATTCCCACACAGTCTGTATATCCTCCCCATGGAATGTGTGTGTTTTCCCAGGTGCTCTGGTTTCTCCCACGGTCCAAAGACATACCGGGTAGGTTAATAGGTCAATGTAAATTGCCCCATGATTAGGTTAGGGTTAAATTGGGGTTGTCGGGGATGCTAGGACAGTGTGGCTTGAAGGCCCTACTCAGCACTGTCCTGTTAAAAAAAATTTAAAACTAGAAAAATGGAGGCCCACGAGGGACGTGTTGGAAACCACTTTTTTTAAATAATACTTTTTATGAGATTTGTACTTTTTAAACAAACTCATATTTTTCACATTCACTGGCAGAAAACGGTATAGCAGGCAGTTTATCACTTTTCTCATCTTTTTTTGGCTAAGTATAAACACATTACCCATGTGACGTAACTGGTTTAATTATGTCACCTATTAACTAATTTATCCCCAAGGAATTTCCCTCATTTAAAAAAATCACGTAAGTGCCATCTCCATTCCTTTGTCTTAAACCTCTCGGCATTGTTTCTTAGATCTTTAGTTTGCTTAGTATTCATATATCCATTTGTACTCTGAATAAACTGGGATCTCATCATTCCTGATTCCCAGAAGAGCCCCAAGGATCAGGAAATAAACAGTAATGCAGAGGTTAGATTGATCATAGAGTAAGTTAATATCATGGAGGTAAGGGCCTCTACTGTACTGTAATGTTCTATGTCCTGTTCTCTCAAATGTCTTGTTTGCCTTCTAACACAAACCCCAAACTCCCAAATCTCTCTTTGTAACTGTAGTCCCTCACCACACTATTAAAGATCATTGTTGGACCCTCTCTTAATGCCCCCATTTTCTCCATCTACTGTGGCCAGATATGAAGTGAGGACACTCTATAAAGTTCCATCATGAATTCCTGTTTTTATATGCTATCAACCTTTGTTTAATGATGGAATTATGTTCAACTTATTCAGCACATTCTCAACCAGCCTTGTTAGTTTCAATTTTTCCATTTCAGACTCTTGCAAACTTCTCTAGATCAGGGGTTCACAATCTTTTTAATCCCACAGACCCCCACCATTAACCGAGGGGTCCATGGATCCAGGTTGAGAACCCCTGCTCTAGATATTCTTTGGGCTATTCTAACTGGCTGTTTCATCACCTGATGCGGAGGCTCCAATACACAGGATTGTAAAAGGCTGCAGAAGGTTGTAGACTCAGCCAGCCCCCATCACGGGCACAACCCTCCCCATCATCTAGGCCGTCTTTAAAAGATGGCATCTCAAGAAGGGGTGGCATCTATCTCTAAGGACCATAAACATCTGGGACATGCCCTCTTCTTGTTACTACTATTGGGAAAGAGGAACTAGAGCTTGCAGACCCACACTCAGTGATTTAGGAACAGCTCCTTCCCCTTTGCCAGCAGATTCCTGAGTGATCATGAACATTACTTGCACTACTTATTTTGTAATGTATGATTATTTTTATAACCATTTAACAATTACAGCACAGAAACAGGCCATCTAGTCCGTGATGAACACTTACTCTCACCTAGTCCCACCTACCTGCACTCAGCCCATAACCCTCCATTCCTCTCCTGTCCATATACCTATCCGATTTTTTTTTTAATGACAATATTGATGTGAATGTTGACGTGAATAGGCTGTTTCCATTGAGAGTAGGGGAGATTCAAACGAGAGGACATGATTTGAGAGTTAGGGGGCAGAAGTTTAAGGGAAACATGAGGGGGTATTTCTTTACTCAGAGAGTGATAGCTGTGTGGAATGAGCTTCCTGTAGAAGTAGTAGAGGCCAGTTCAGTTGTGTCATTTAAGGTAAAATTGAATAGGTATATGGACAGGAAAGGAGTGGAGGGTTATGGGCTGAGTGCGGGTAGGTAGGACTAGGTGAGATTAAGAGTTCGGCACGGACTAGGAGGGCCGAGATGGCCTGTTTCCATGCTGTGATTGTTATATGGTTATATGGTTATAATATCGAACCTGCCTCTACCACTTTTACTGGAAGTTCGTTCCACACAGCTACCACTCCCCCTCGTGTTGCCCCCAACTCTCAACTCATGTCCTCTTATTTGAATCATGTCAACTCTATCTATCCCCCTCATAATTTTATATACCTCTATCAAGTCCCTCCTCAACCTTCTACACTCCAAAGAATAAAGACCTAACTTGTTCAACCTTTCTCTGTAACTTAGGTGCTGAAACCCAGGTAACATTCTAGTAAATCTCCTCTGTACCCTATTTTGCTGACATCTTTCCTATAATTCGGTGACCAGAACTGTACGCAATACTCCAAATTTGGCCTCACCAATGCCTTGTACAATTTTAACATTGCATCTCAACTCCTATACTCAAAGCTCTGATTTATAAAGGCCAGCATACCAAAAACTTTCTTCACCACCCTATCCACATGAGATTCCACCATCAGGGAACTATGCACCATTATTCCTAGATCACTCTGTTCTACTGCATTCCTCAATGCCCTACCATTTACCATGTATGTCCTATTTTGATTAGTCTTACCAAAATGTAGCACCTCACACTTATCTTGCTCTGTACTATTGCTAAGAAACAAAAATTTTCACAATATACAGATCAGTGAGAACAGAACAGATTCTGTCTGATTCATTAATCAGATTTATTATCAGACACGGATCGCAAAATTTGTTCTTCTGTGGCAGCAAAAAAAAAGACAAAAGTTTACTATACTTTATAATAAAAAATGTCTCTCAAAGTGGAACCCTACGTCCTGGTTGCAAGAGGTGGTATTGAGAAATATACCTGACATTATCACTATATATACCTGAAATATAACCACTATGTACTAGCTATTTACTACACTATGTAATCACTCCTATGTACTGAATATTACTATGTATTATTTTACTAGACACATTTTGCTATGTATTGTTTTAACTAGATACTTTGTACTCTCTTAGCTGCATATACTGTGGCAATTACAGAACACCTGTTTAGCTAGCAGCACTGATTAGCTGAAATGTACTCCATGTATTACACCCAGCCTTTGTTTAGTAAGAGATAACGGTGGCAGACAGGATGGTACGAGCAGGAATGTAATGTGTGGGAGGTTGTCTGAAAAAATAACCTTGGCCAGGAATGGGGCCCCAATGCGAACTGGAGAGAAATACTGGTGGTGCACCGAGAGCTAGGCAAGAGCGATTGATTAGTTAATGTATAGATGATGTGCAACTAAAACTTGATTGGGTATGCTGATGAAACCGAAATGTAACTGAGATAAGAAATTGCTATAAAGAATGCTGTACACCGGAGCTCGGTGGACTTGCGGTGACAAGTTCATTGATTGCCCCAGCCTTTGTTTGCAAATAAAGGTTTAAACTTCTCGAAGAATTGTCTGCGTCTCCTGGTCATTTCAAGTAACCACGACAGTGGAAACAGGTAAGGCTGGCAAACAGGGATCTGGGGAAGCTATCCAGGCCAATCCCCTGTACAGTGGATACAGTGGATTGAAGAAACGTTGATAAACTCCAACCAGACCATCGACTTTGGATGATGGGGATAGACGGTCATCAACAGCCTATGCTCCACTGGGAGCTCAGAGCCCAAGTAAATATCATTAAACAATATACAAAATAATAAACAGAGCAAAAAATAGGGAGGTGGCGCTCATAGTCCATTCAGAAATCTGATGGCGGAGGGGAAGATGCTGTTTCTAAAACATTAAGTTTGCATCTTTAGGCTCCCGTAGCTCCATCCTGATGGTAGTAATGAGAAGAGGGTCCTCAATGATGGATGCTGTCTTCTTGAGGCATTGCCTTTTGAAGCTGTCATCAATTTAATATTTTTAAATGAAATTGTAATTGTCTATTTAAAACAAAATACAAGAGTTAATACGCTAACTTGTTTTAAGGTTTCCTACACCTTTGCACTTTTATTCTCCCACACTTGCCTGCTCCAGCAAAAAAAAAGCTACAAGAGGCCTTAGGGAAATTTATCAAGGCTTCCTGCTGAATTTGAGGAGGTTTGATATGTCATCAAAGACACTCACAAATATCTACAGATGTACCGCAGAGAGCACCCTGACTCTCTGCATCACCATCTGGTACGGGGGTGGGGGAGGGAGCTACTGCACAGGATCGAAATAAACTGCGTAGCATTGTAAACTCATCAGCCCCATCGTGGTTACTAGCCTCTGTCGCCTCCAGGTTAGCTTCAAGGAGCTGCGTCCATCATTAAGGATCTTCACCACCCACCACCCAGGTCATGCCCTCTTCTCATTGCTGGAAGACACACACTCAACAAATCAGGATCAGCTTCTTCCCCTCTGCAATCCGATTGCTGAATGGACACTGAACCAGTGAACACTACCTCACTTTTTTTAAAAATTTCCTTTTTTTTGCACTACTTATCTAATTAGTAACCATTACAGAAAAAAAGCACCTGGTCCACCAACAAAAAACAACAGAAATTTTAAACACAATTAATTCTGCAAATGCTGGAAATTCAGAGCAAGACACACACAAAAATGTGGAGGAACTCAGCAGGTCAGGTAGCATCTCTGGAGGGGAATAAGCAGTCAAGGTTTCAGACTGACTCTTCAGCAGGAATGCAGTCCTTAAATACTCTGACTCACGTGGTTGCTGACAAATCCCACTGGCGGATTCTTACAATATTCAATATTGTTTAATGTCATTTCCAATATACAAGTGTAAAGGAGAACGTGTAAAGTGTGGTCGTACTCCGGATCTGATGCAGCACAAAGAACAGTATCAGAATCAGGTTTATTATCACCGGCATGTGACGTGAAATGTGTTAACTTAGCAGCAGCAGTTCAATGCAATACATAATGAGGGAGGGAGGGAGAAAATAATAATAAATGAAATAAAACATAATAAACAAGTAAATCAATTAAGTGTATTGAATAGTTAAAAGAATGTGCAAAAACAGAAATACTGTACATTTAAAGTGAGATAGTAAGATAAAAAAGTCACATAAAGAACACAATAATTTAAATACACAAATATAGATGCATAAAATAGCTTATACATAAATTAACTGTATGTCCATAAGGTGACGCGAGGCACAAGAATGTCTGTACACCAGGGAACTGACAGGAAATGATGGTAGTGGTGGTTGGGGTGTGGAAGTGTTAGCAGACTTACTGCTCGGGGGAGAGGGGGAGTAAATGTTTTTGAATCTGGTGATCCCGATAGACGCTACGTAGCCTCTTCCCTGATGGGAGTAGGACAAACAGGGTGGGTAGGATCCTTCAAATTACTGGCCTTTTTCCGTGTATATATCCTTGATGGCGGGTAGGCTGGTGCCGGAGATGTGTAATGGCCATTTAGTTCAAAGAGAATTCGAAATGCTGGTCTTAGCAGCGACATTCACATTCCCCATGGTGAATAAAAAGCAGCACCGGCGATGTCAAGTTATGCAACCACACCGTAGGGCGTTCATTCAATGTTACTGATATTACCCCGAATAGAAATGTCGCAGCAAAACACATGAAGGGATGACAACGGCTCAGAAATGATCAGAGCGGCGAGAGAGAAGGCTTCCGCAAGATTCGCAGGGACTTTGGGTGCGTTTGGTCCACTAAGTACAGGAAAAGGATGAAGCACTGGGAGGAAGTGCCGGCCTCTTTGGCACGTGGTGAAACTATTGCAAGGAGTGAGTCTCTAGCGGAACAGTGGGGGGACTACTGTACTGCTTTTCCCAAAGAGCCGGCGCAAGCACGGGCTTGCTTGTTCGCACGTTTCTCTGATTCCATACTTGCCTCTGAACAATTGCTCAAACGTTTCCAAGCCTTGCATCCGCAGGAAGCTGCAGACATCCTCCACGTCCCATTCCAGGTAATTCGACTTTTTCAGCAGCAGATCTTCCCTCTCGTGGGTCGAGGACCTCCGTCTCTTGCGCATTTCGCCCCCGTTCATCTCGTTCCTCCGAGTCTCCACGGCATGCAACGGGCTGATGCCGTCTACGCCTGCGCACCGCCCGGGACGGCCGGGTGTGAAGCCCCTCCCCGACCCCTCTGCTGTCAATCAAACTCGCTCAACGTCCCGCCCAGTTCCGCGCTTATTATGGTAACAAGAAACGAGAGAAAATCGGCAGGTGCTGGAAATCCAAGCGGCGAACACAAGATTCTGGAGCAACTCAGCATCCTGGGGAGGAGAACCAGTGGGAGCTGATGAGGAGGGAAAGGGGAATGCTGAAGAAGCGTGGGTGGGGGCAATTACTGGAGTTTCCAGAAATCAAAGTTCATGCCATCAGGTGCTGTTCCTCCAACCTGTGTGTGTCCTCGTTGCGGCAGCAGAGGAAGCTTTGGACCGACACGGGGAATGGGAATGGGGAGTAGAATTGAAATGGCTGGCCACTGAGAGATCCCGCTTTCTGTGGCGGACGGAGCAAAAGTCCTCCGCAAACCGTCTCCCAGTCTACGTTGGGTCTCACAGGAGGCTGCACCGGCAGCACCGGATACAGTAGATCACCCCAACAGACTCACGGGTGAAGTGTCGCCACACTTGGAAGGATTTTTTGCAGTCCTGAATGGTAGTGAGGGAGATGGTGTAGGGGCAAGTGTAGCACTTCTGCTTGTAAGTAGCAGGAGGGAGTCAGTGGGGAGGCAAGAGTGGACAAGGGAATCGCGCAGGGAGCGATCCCTGCGGAAAGCAGAAAGTGGGGGGAGTGAAAGATGTACTTGGCGGTGGAATCCCGTTGGAGATAGGAAAAAGTTATGGAGAACTATGTGCTGGATGCGGAGTGTGCTTGGTGAGGACAAGAGGAACCCTAACTCTGGTGTGGCAGCAGGTGGATGGGTTGAGGGCAGACGTGTGTGAAATAGGAGAGATGCAGGTGATGGCAGCATTGATGGTAGAAGAAGGGAAGCCTCTTTCTTTGAAGGAGAACATCTCTGGTCCTCCTTCCATAGGAGCAGAATTGGGCCATTCGGCTCACTGAGTCTGCTCCAACATATCAGAACAGCTGATGATTTCCCTCTCAACCCCATTCTTCTGCCTTCTCCCCATAACCTCTCACAGATCAGGAACCTCCTCCTTGAATATGCTCAATAACTTGGTTTCCACAGCCACCTGTGGCAATGAATTCCACAGATTCACCACCTTCTGGCCGAAGAAATTCCTCCTCTTCTCTGTTCTAAGTGGTCGACCCTCTATCTTGAGGCCGCGTCCTCTGGTCCTAGACTCACCCACCAGAGGAAATGTCATCTTCATATCCATTCTATCTAGGCCTTTCAGCATTTGATAGGTTTCAATGAGATCTCCCCTCATCAGTACAGGCCGTGAGCCTTCAATCACAGCTCATATGATAACACTTTCATTCCAGGAATCATCCTCGTGAACTTCCTCTGGGCCCACTCCAATGTCAGCACATCCTTTCTTAGACAAGGGGTCCAAAACTGCTCACAATACTCCGTGAGGCCTCGCCAATGGCATATAAAGCCTCAACATTACATCCTTGCTTTAATATTCTAATCCTCTTTAAATAAATCCTAACATCACTTTCGTCTTCCTCATCTCTGATGAGGAATAAGCAGTTGGCATCTCAGCCCAATATGTCGACTGTTTATTTATTTCCATAGACACTGCCTGGCCTGCTGAGTTCCTCCAGCATTTTGTGTATGTTGCTTTGGATCAGCATCTGCAGATTTTCTTGAGTTTGGGAATCCAGAAAGGATCCCTTTATTCCCACTCTTTGCCTCGTGTCAATTAGCCAGTGCTTTATCCATACTAGTATCTTTCCTGTAATACCTTGGGCTCTCATCTTGCTTAGCAGCCTCATGTTCAAAATGTCGTCAAAGGCCTTCTGAAAATCCAAGGACACAACATCCACCAATTCTCCTTTGTCTATCTTCCTTGTTATTTCTTCAAAGAAATTCCAACAGCTTCATTAGGCAGAATTTTCCCTTGAGGAAACCATGCTGACTTAAGCCTATTTTGTCAAGTACCCCGAAAACACATCCTTAATAATCAACACCAACATAATCCCAACCACTAAGGTCAAGTTAGTTAGCTTCTAGTTTCCTTTACTGGCCTCCCTTCATGAAGAGTGGATTTACATTTGCAAATTTCCAGTCCTCTGGAACCACACCAGAATCCATAGATTCTTGAAAAATCATTACTAATGCCTCCACAGTCTCTTCAGACACCTCTTTTAGAACCCCGCGGTCCAAGTCACTTACTTACCACCAGATCTTTCAGCTTCCCAAGTACCATCTCCCTAGTAATAGCAATGGCACTCACTTCTGCACCCTGACACTCTTGATCTTCTGGCATACTAATAGTGGATTCGACAGTGATGACTGATGCAAAATACTTATTCAATTTGTCCACCATTTTCTTGTCCTCGTTACTAGCTCTAACGGTCATTTTCTAATGGTCCAATATCTTTTCTCATCTCTCTTGCTATTTATATATCCGAAAAACTTTTTGTATCATTTTTTGATATTATTGACTAGCTTACCTACCTTTCCTCTCTTCCCTCAAGGCATTTTTTAGTTGCCATCTGTTGTGTTTTAACACATCCCCAACACTTCCCATTAATTTTTGCTCTTTTATATGCTCTTTCCTTTGATTTTTACCTGGATTCTCTGTGTCAGGAGGTAGTCACATCCATTAGATTAGCTTCCTCAAATTCAGTCTGTGGTCGGGGACAAGAGGGTGTGACTGCAAGTGAGGTGGGTAATGGGATCCAAGAGACAGTGCTGGAGGAGCCTTGAGCTTGTCCAACAGGTCTGAGATTTTTGCTTCCTGTGTGGATGAGAGTCAGGGGCTGTAGGAAGGATTAACAACATAACTGTGGCACTGTGGTTCAGGGAGCCATTCAAGGGGGGGGGGGGTAAAGAAGAGAAATGTAGTGGTAATTGGGGATAGTATAGTCAGGGGAATAGACAGAGTTCTCTGTCATGAGGATAGAACATCCTGAAAGCTGTGTTGCCTGCCTGGTGGCCGGGTTTGAGACATCTTATCAGACCTGCAGAGGAATTTGCAGTGAGAGGGGAAAGATCACATTGTCTGGTCCATGTGGGTACAAACAACATAGGTAAAACGAGGAAAGAGGTTCTGCTAATGAAATTTGAGCAGTGACGGAATAAATTAAAAAGCAGAACCAAAAAGGCAATAATCTCTGGATTACTACCTAAACCACATGCAAATTGGCATGGGGTCAAGAAGATTAGGAAGTTAAATGTGTGGCTCAAGGATTGGTGTGGGAGAAGTGGGTTTGAATTCATGGGAAATTGGCACCAGTATTGTGGAGGGAGGGAGCTGTACCAATGGGATGGGCTCCCCCTGAACCATGATGAGACCTGGATCCTAGCAAATCACAAAACTAGGGCTGTGGATAGGGCTTTAATAGTGTGTGTGGGGGAGGGGGGGTTTCAACAGACTGGAGATGTATGGATAAAGTAAAAGTGAAAATTGTGGATAAAGGTAAAGAAAAAACAAAAGATAAAAAAGGAAAGTAAGATTGGAGTGAAGGAAAGTCAAGTGCAAAAGAGTAAGAGACTACAAGATTTTGAAAGCACAATTTTGAAGGGGCACTTTATAAGAACGCCCATGGTATTCGAAACAAGGTCAGTGAACTTGTGGCTCAAATCAGCACAAAGAGTTATGATTTAGTGGCTATTACAGAGACGGGGGGGGGGGGGGGGAGGCATTACTGGAATTTTGCAAAATTGATGTTCAAGCCATCGGGTTGGGGGCTACTCAGATGGAATATAAGATGCTGTTCCTCCACCCTGAGTGTGACCTCATCACTACCATCGGGAATGAAAAGTAAAATTTAAATGGGTGGCCACTGGAATATCCCACTTTTTCTGGCAGACAGAGAGTAGGTGCTCGGCAAAGTGGTCTCCCAATCAACGTTGGGTCTCACCGATATACAGGAGGCCACACCGAGAACAGCAGATATAGTAAATAATCGCAACAGGCACACAGGTGAAGTGTCGCCTCTCCTGGAAAGACTGTTTAGGGCCCTGACTGGTAGTGAGGTAGGAGGTGTAGGGGCAGGTGTGACACTTGTTCTGCTTGCAAGGATATTTGCCAGGAGGGAGATCAGTGGAGAGGGACAAATGGACAAGGAAGTCACATAGGGAGCGATCCCTGCAGAAAACAGAAAGTTGGGGTGGTGGGAGAAGTTGTGCTTGGTGGTGGGATCCATGGGAGATGGCAGAAATTATGGAGAATTAGGTGCTGTGCTTGGAGGCTGGTGGAGTGGTAGGTGAGGACAAGAGGAACCCTTTCCCTGGTGAGGTGGCAGGAGCATGGAGTGAGGGGATGTGTGCAAGATGGAAGAATTGCGGGTAAGGTCTGCATTGATGGTGAAAGAAGGGAAGCCCCTTTCTTTGAAGAAAGATTACTTCTTCTTAATGGGAACACGTGGAGAATGAAAAGGGTTAGAGTAGGATTAGATAAATAGTACACAATGGTTGGCCAAAGGGCTTGTTTTCATATGACACAATCTGCCAGATGTATGGAAAACTCTCCTCTCCATCATTTACGAGCCAGTACTCACATTTACAATGAGAACCTCTGCCTTGAGTTGGTGGAGCAGCTGCAACCATTTCATCAGCCTGACCATCAATCTTGTTCTAAAAGAGAGAGTAAACATTGCAACTGGGTTGGATTAAATTTGGTTAAGTGCAAGAAAAATCCAATGTGCAATAAGGCACACACCACAGTCTGTGATAGTAAACCCCTGCTGTGATAGTAAGATACCAATGTCCGTTCAGGGAAAGAGTGATGAACCTTTATAGTCGTAGTCATAGAAAAGCACCACAGAGATACAGGCCATTCGACCTACCTGCCGAAACATTTAAACAGCTTATTCCCATCGACCTGCAATGGGACCATAGCCCTCCATACCCCTACCATCCATGAACCTATCCAGACATCTCTTACAGGTTGAAATCAAGCTCGCATGCATCATATGTGCTGGCAGCTCATTCTGCACTCTCACGACCCTCTGTGTGGAGAAGTTTACCCTCATGTTCCCCTTAAACCTTTCACCTTTCACTCCTAACCCATAACCTCAAGATGTAGACCCACATTACCTCAGTGGAAAAGCCTGCTTGCATTTACTCTATCTATACCCCTCATAATTTTGTATACCTCTATCCAATCTCCCCTGAATCTTCTATGTTCCAAGGAATGAAATCCTATCCTATTCAATCTCTCCTTATAACTCAGGTCTTTCAGACCCAGCAAAATCCTTGTACATTTTTTCCATACTCTTTCAATCTTATTAAAATCTTTCCTATAAGTAAGTGGCCAAACCTGCACTCGCTTCTCCAAATTAGGCTTCTCTAATGTTTTACACAACTTCAACATAATATCTCATCTCTTGTACTCAGTATTTTGATTTATGAAGGCCAATGTGCCCAAAGCTTTCTTTACAACCATATTTATCTGTGCTGCCACTTTCAATGATGGACCTGTATTCCTTTTCTCCTACTGCACTGCTCTCCCTACCGTTTACTGTTTAAGACCTACCTTGGTTGGTCTTAACAAAATGCAGCTCCTAGCCCTGTCTGCATTAAATTCCATCTGCCATTTTGGAATGGGAATGGGAAAGAGACTTGAAATGAGAGCCACTGGGAGATCCTGCTTCTTCTGGCAGACAGAGAGTAGGTGCTTAGTGAAGCGGTCTCCCGATCTGCAACGGGCCTCTCCGATAAATAAGAGGCCACACCGGGAACACCAGATATATAGTAGGCGACCCCAGCAGACTCACAGGTGAAGTACTGCCTCATCTGGAAGGACTGTTTGGGACCATGAACGGTAGTGAAGGAGGAGGTGGGGTAGGGGCAGGTGTACCGCTTGCAAGGATAAGTGCTAGGAGGGAAAGGTGTGCTTGGTGGTTTGCACATCTTTCCCTCCCCCTCCCACTTCCTGCAGGGAACGCTCCCGACATGACTCCCTTGTCCATTCATCCCTCCCCACTGATCTCCCTCATTCAGGGCATTTATCCTCACAAGTGGATCAAGTGCTACTACACCTCCTCCTTCACCACTATTCAGGGCCCCAAACAGTCCCTCCAGTTGAGGCGACAATTCACCTGTGAGTCTGCAGGGGTCATCTACTATATCCGGTGTGGCCTCCTGTATATCGGCGAGACCTGACATAGATTGGGAGACCACTTCACCAAGCACCTACTCTCTGTCTGCTGAAAAAGAAGGATCTCTCACTAGCTGCCCTTTTCAATTCTACCTCCCATTCCCCTTCCAACATGTTAGTCCATTGTCTCCCCAACTGCTGTGATGAGGCCACACTAAGTTTGGAGGAGTAACACCTCATCTGGGTAGCCTCACACCTGATAGCATAAACATTGATTTCTCGAACTTCTAGTATTTGCCCCCTTCCCCATTCCCACCTGTTTCCCTTTCTCACCTTATTTCCATACCTGCCCATCACCTCCCTCTGGTATTCCTCCCACTTCCCTTTATACCATTGTCTTTTACCCTCTCTTATCAGATTTCCCCTTCTCCAGCCCTTTATCTCTTTTACCTATCAGCTTCCCCTCCCCCTCTCCTGGTTTCACCTATCTCCTATCCCCATGCACTTCTTCCTCCATTCCCTCCACCCTCCTACTCTAACTTCTCATCTTTTTTTCCTGGCCTGACTAAGCACTGGCATGACATTTTGCCTGTCAACTGTTATTCTTTTCCATAGATACTGCCTGACCTTCCGAGTTCCTTCAGCATTTTGTGTTTTGCCCAATCAGTCCCTGTCTATCCAAATACTCATAAATCCAGAACCTTAGAATACCTTCCAATAACTTTCCCATTATTGATGCCAGTCTCACTGGCCTACAATATTCTGGTTTATTTTTAGAGCCTTTATTAAACAGCGATACAATATTAACTATCCTCCAATCCTCCCATACCTTACTTGTCACTCAGGATGATTTAAATATCTCTGCTTGGGCTCCTGCAACATCTGCACTTGCCTCTCACAGGGAACACTTTGTAAGTTCTTGGGGATTTATCCATCCTAATTTGCCTCACGATAACAAACACCTCCACCTTTGTTATCTCTCTAGGGTCCATTGCCTAGCTGCCGCTTTTCCTTACTTTTATAGACCATGTGTCCATCTCCCAAAGGTAATTTCTGAGGTAAGGACATGTTCAGCACAGCTTTGAGGGTCAAAGGGCCTGTATCGTGCTGTAGGTTTTCTATGTTCTCTGATTTATTCAGTCTGGCCTACTGTGACATTTTCCCTGACCAGTAACACCACACCTCCTCCCCCTTTAATCCCTCCCACTCTGTCTCACCTAAAACAGCGGAACACCGGAATATTGAGTTGCTAGTCCTGCCTCTCCTGCAAGCAAGTCTCACTGATAGCTACAATATCATAACAGCATGTGTGGATCCATGCCCTAAGCTTATTTGCCTTTCCTACGATACTTCTTACTTTGAAATATACACAGATCAGAACATTATTCGCACCAACTCAACCTTTTGATTCTTGACCTTGTCTGAGGTCTTAACCACATCTGTCTCCACTAACTGTTCTGGCACTCTGGTTCCCATCTCCCTGCAACTCTAGTTTAAATCCTGTCCCCCACCATGCAGCATTATCAAACATTCCCACTAGGATATTAGTCCCCCTCCAGTTGAGGTGCAAACCATATCTGAGAAGAGTACTGGGAATATAGGTCCATAATTTCAAGATTGGGTTGTATTCCCTGGAGTTCAGGAGAATCAAGGGGGATCTCATAGGAAATTCCGAATGTTAAAAGGCCTGAACAGTTTAGATATGGCATAGCTATTTCCCATGGTAGGGGATTCTAGGACAAGAGGGCACAACTTCAGGATTGAAGAATGTCCTTTTAGAACTGAGATGTGGAGAAATTACTTTAGTCAGAGGGTGGTAAATCTGTGGAATTTTTTGCCATGAGCGGCTGCGGAGGCCGTCATTGGGTGTATTTAAGGCAGAGATAGATAGGTTCTTGATTAGTCAGGGCATCAAAGGGTATGGGGAGAAGGCAGGGGAGTGGGGATGACTGGAAGAATTGGATCAGCCCGAGACTGAATGGCAGAGCAGACTTGATAGACCGAATGGCCTACTTCTGCTCCTGTATCTTATAGTCTTATAATTCATAGACAGTGGCTGCACAAACAGACAGAGTCGCTAAGAAAGCTTTTGGCACATTGGCCTTCATAAGTCAGTGCATTGACTACAGAAGTTCGGATGCTATGTTGAAATTGTATAAGATGTTGGTGAGGCCTAATTTGTAGTATTGTGTGCTGGTCTGGTCACCTATGTAAAGGAAAGATATAGATAAAGTTGACAGAATACAGAGAAAATTTACAAGGACGTTGCTGGGACTTGAGGGCCTGAGTTATAAGGAGAGATTGGATGGGGTTAGGATTTTATTTCTTGGAACATAGAAGACTGACAGGAGATTTGAGAGAGGTTTACTAAATTATGAGGGGTATAGATAGGGCAAATGCAAGCATTCTCCACTGAGACTGAATGCGACTACAACTAGAGATCGTGGGTTAAGTGTGAAAGGTGAAAAGTTTAAAAGGAACATGAGGGGAAACTTCTTTACTCAGAGGATCGAGGGAGTGTGGAATGAGCTCCCAGTGCAAGTTGTGCATGCAAACTCAATTTCAAAGTTGAAGAGAAGTTTGGATAGATACATGGATGGCAGGAGTATGGAGGCCTATAGCAGGTTGATGGGAGCAGGCAATTTAAATGGTTCAGCACAGAGTAGATGGGACGAAAGTGCCTGTTTCTGTATTTTTCTCTGACCTGTGACTCAAGAGGATGCCGCTATGACTGAGGATCCAGAGAGAAGCACGGCACATCCTCAGGTAGGAAGGGGAGGAAGGTGGGGTGATGTGGTCCCATTGGATCAGGGTGGGAGAGAAAAGAATAAAGGGGAAAAGGGACAGAGGGGGAGCAGTTACTGGGAGTTTGAGAATTCAATGTTCACGTGCCAGGTTGAAGATTACCCAGATAGATTATGAGGTACATTTTTTGGCAAAATGCAACAGGCTACAGTGATGACCTGGTTTGCCCAGAAAAACCTGCAAAACAGAATTTAAGCAACACACACAAAATACTGGACAACTCGGCAGGCCAGGCAGCAACTATAGAAAAGAGTACAGTCGATGTTTCGGGCCGAGACCCTTCAGCAGGACTGTACTCTCTTCCATAGATAGCGCATAGCCTGCTGAGTTCCTCCAGCATTTTGTGTGTGGTGCTCAGACTTCCAGCATCTGCAGATTTTCTCTTGTTTGAAAATGGAATTTGGTTTTTAAATGAACAACAAAAGAATGAAGGGCAACAGGGGAAAGACCAGGGCAGTGGGATTTATTCACAAATAGATGGCAAAGGCTGGATGGCCTTGTACTGTGAAGTGAACATCCAGGATTAAAGAGTAAATTCTGGTGAAACTTAAGGACAGGAGTACTCACCTGTGAGTTTGGTGTAAGCCTCCATGTCACCAATGGCTGTTGACATTCTATACTGCTTCCCACCCGAGCCGCTGATCAGGATGTGTGGATCTGCCAACACCATTGCTTCTGTGATCCTAATGGATGAACATGTTGAGAATTGTGTCAGTACTGTCGTCCACACAGCCTCCTTCTGATGTTGACAGCAAACACAAGAAATGGATGTGGGAATGGCCTCAGCTTACTTGGGCTATGGGAGAGGAAGGGTAAGGAAACACGTGTTCAGATTCACCACTCATCAGCAACACCCGAGTGAACACTGCAACAAACACTCCACGTTCTGGTTAGTAAAGGGTGTGACCAAATTATCTGCCAGCTAGTAGCCAAAGGCTGACCCATGTGGTCACAGTGTCTTTCACACAAGCCAGTGCCCTTCACCAGCACAAGGGCTGGGAGAAGATGAGTGGGTGGACACAAGGGTGTAAAATGAGTGAAAGCACCGTACCAGCCACATTGCAGGAATACTCACATGCTCTCAATGATGTTGACCACTCTGTGCTGATAGGCCCTGCGATGCAAGGCACTGCGTGTGTAAACTATGTTGTACTAGCTACCCTGGCATTCTGGTTCCCATTCCCCTGCCACCCTAGTATAAACTCCCCGGAGCAGCACTAGCAAAGCTTCCAAGAAAGATTATTGGTTCCCTTCCAGTACAGGTGCAAAGTCTCCTCTCTGTACAACTCTCGCCTTCTCCGCAAGGGAGCCAATGATCCAAAAATCGGAAGCCCTCCCTCCTGCACCATCTCCTTAGCCATGTGTTAAACTACATTATCTTCCTATTTCTGTCCTCACTAGCTCGTGGCACTGGCAGCGATCCTGAAATCACCATCATGGAGAACCTCTCCTTTAATATAGCACATAAACCTTTGAACCCACCCTACAGGACCTTGTCACCCCTCCTGAGTATGTTATTTATACTGACATGGGACATGACCTCTGGATGTTCCCCATAAGAATGCTTTTGACTCATTTCAAATGTCCCTGAGAGGGTATATACAATCCCAGAACCGCATTCTCATCACCAGAACCCCCTCTCTGTCCCCCTAACCAATGACTCCACACTTATGTCTGAGACTGACTCATCACTGCTTCTTCAATTTAAGGTCTACTAATACTGAATAAGTCCAATGACGGCAGTGACAACCACATCATGCAAATAAATAGTAGTGATCGGGGGAGAAAAAGATTAATTCAATCATTTAGCTCTGCAGCTTATACTCCAATTCCATAGTTCAACAGCATCACTTACCTTTGAGCCCTTAGAATGATTTATTTATTAACAAAATATACTTTAATCACAATAAAATAATTTATAATAAACCATTCAATAACTCTAAATACTTTACAGACATTGACATTACATTCTATGCAGTTTAAAAACTTCAGCCACTCATGTGGCACTCTGCTGATTCATATTGTACAATACAATCATAGCTGAGAGGTATACTCCCGCCACCCAACCCCTCCCGCTCCCAGGGGAGAAGAACCCTAAACCGTGGTCTTTCCCCACCGGGCCCTGATGGTGGCTGCACCAAGTTTCAGTGCGTCCCTCAGCATGTACTCCTGCAGCCGAGAATGTGCCACAGACATCGCCATACGCTGGTAGACCAACAAGTTTCGGGCCGACCAAAGGATTGATGATCTGCCAGCAGCACCAGATGTTTGTCTCTGTGTGCGACCCTGGGAACAGCCCGTAGAGCAGAGAATCCTCTGTTATGCAGCTGCTGGGGATGAAGCGTGACACCAGCCATTTCATCCTCCTCCACACCTTCTCTGCAAACCCACACTGTGAGAAGAGGTGGGTCATTGACTCCTCTGCACTGCAGTCCTCCCTTGGGCAGCGGGATGTGGAGATGATGTTCCGGGTGTACAGGGGGGATCGGACTGGGAGGGCCCCTCTTGCCGCCAGTCAGGTTAAGTTTTGGTGCCTATTGGTGAGGTCTGGCTGTTACATACTCACAGTTTGAATGGGACAGTGGGATGATGTAATGGTCTTGTGAGTGGGGTGATGTTATGTCATGTGATGGCATGTTCCAAACCGTATTTAAACCAAGCCCACGATCTGTGACGCAGTTCTCAGTTTTATTTTTGTGCAATGTTGTTGTTGCCAGTCAGAGGTGTGGAGACTCCACCGGTTTTGTTTGTTACATGTTTATTTTTCCCTTACAGTCCAGTATTGGAGAGTGAAGGCATTACCAGAGTTATCCGAGTTCAAAGATTGGATAAAGTTAATGTTGTTCAGCCTTTTGGGGAATGATAGACCTTTGACTTTGTTCAGGAATTGTGGCATGCATTTGAGTTAAACCACTGCCAGTCAAGGTTTGTGCAATGACCACCCTCCAGTCAAAAGGTCAGTTCCTTTTATTTCCTCGTGATTTCTGTGAACAAGGCATCTCTTGGCTGTGGGATCAGCAGATCGTCGATACTTTGAAGGAATCGTTTGTTTTTGGGAAGTCTCTCCTTACTGACTGCATAAATCACAAGGACTTCTGAATTTATCACTTTAAGTCTGTGCTTGGATAAGAACTCGTTAAGAACAGTTTCTAAGTTTGAATGTTTGTACCGCCTAACTTCCGGTTAAGTTAGTCATTTGTTTACTTTTCTAAGTTTGAGCAGAGGTTAAGGTTGAGCAGAGCCTGATGCAGCCAAACATGAAGCTGGTCATCAGGATGAGGGTGACATTGGAAACATTTTCTCCCTCATTGTCAAGGGACTTGTGCATGGTGACTCATCTGACCCACTCCATCTTTGATTGCCATATGACCCTGAAGACAGCTCGGGTGATTTTCGAGCTACAGGAGCAAGGGACGGGCCATACTTGCACCAAGTACAGCAGCCCTGAGAGCACCTCACTCCTGATGACCAAGTTCTTGCCCGTTATCGAACGGGAGCGCCCTTCCCACAATACCAGTTTCTGCTTTATCTTGGCAGTCCACTCCAGCCAGTTCTTATTGCTCGCCTCGCACCCCTCCCCCCGAACCAGATCCCCAACACCCTCAGGTAATCAGCCCTGATGGTGAAGGGGACACTGGATCGGTCGGACCAGTTGCTGAAGAGCATGGCTTCGCTCTTCATGTGGTTGACCCTGGCCCCCGACACCAGCTCAAACTGGTCGCAGATGTTAATCAGCCTGTAAACTGACCTTGGATCAGAGCACAAGATGGTGATGTCGTCGATGTACAGAGAGGTTTTCATTTGGGACCCTCCTGCCTGGCAGTGTCACCCCTGTTATGCCCTCATCCTTCCATCCTGATAGCTTCAGCAAAGGGTTCTATACAGCATACAAACAAGACTGGGGAGAGAGGGCAGCCCTGCCTGACTCCAGACTCCAGAAGCTGTCTTTTTCCCCACCCATCGACCCGGTCTGCACTATAGATGTCTGTGTAGAGCATTTTGATCCTATTCCGTACTCCCTCCCCAAATCCCATTTTGGAGAGTACATCCGCCATGTACTTGTGTGATGTCCTGTCAAAGACTTTCTCCTGGTCCAAGCTGACCAGGCAGGCGTCCACCCCCCTGTCCTGCACGTAGGTGATGGTGTTCCGCAGCAGCGCAAGGCTATCCGAGATCTTTCTGACTGCTACAGCGCAGGTTTGGTCCGGGTGGATCACCTGTTCCAGTGCAGACTTGACCCTGTTGGCGATAGCCTTGGACAGGATCTTGTAATTCACATTCAGAAGTGATATTGTCCTCCAATTTTAATGTCATCCCTTTCCCCGTCTGGTTGTAGGTGAGGGTAATGATGCCCTTCCGACATGCAGCCGGCTAGAAGCATTGTCGGTCCGATCTGGAACTGCGTTCCGGGTTTTGATCCGGTCCGGGGTCTCCGGACTCCGGGTCCTGCAGTTGTCCCTCCCAATACCCGTGATCTAGTTAGGACCCTCCTGGTTCAAGGAGACACACCTGTGACTCATTGAGCTGCAGGTGTTTATAAGGGGCCTTGGGACTGGGACCGGACGGGTGGTCGTTTTCTTCTGTTTGTGCCGGCTCTGAACTCGTCTCTGCATTCTGTTATCCCACCCGGGCTCAGACCTATTCTTCATCGTGCTTCTCTGCCTGTACCAGTACTGCCAGGTTGGTCCACTCTCCCACCTTTCTTCCCATGCGCTGGTCCAGCTTCTCCGCTCGGTTTTTGTGTTTCGCGCGGTCGCGCTGTCTGCCAGCCGTTTCTGAATTTCCCGTTGTCATGGCTGTTGTGTTGGTCGACCTGGACCTATGTCCGTTCCTATCCCTTGCCTCCGTTGGGCAGTTTCTGCCTTTTCCTATCCCTTGCCTCCGTTGGGCGTTTCCGACCGATGGGCCGTGGCCCGGCGGTGGTTCTGCCCCCTCCTTCTCTTCCACCCAAACTCTGGGATAGTGCCCGCACCCGCCTAAGGGTCCGCATCGTGCCCAGGCCTCTGGTGTTTCCGCCTGGGAGGCGCCCCTACCCTGGATACATGCGGCCCGCCCAGGGAGGGCTCTCCGCTAGCCTATCACCACCTAGACCTGTCTGTCTATCTGTCTGCCTGCCTGAACCTCGGGGACCTGCCTGCCTGAACCCTGAACCCCGGGGACCTGTCTGTCTGCCTGAACCCCGGGGACCTGTCTGCCTGAACCCCGGGGACCTGTCTGCCTGAACCCCGGGGACCTGTCTACCTGCCTGAACCCTGAACCCCGGGGACTTGTCTGTCTGCCTGAACCCCGGGGACCTGTCTACCTGCCTGCCTGAACCCTGAACCCCGGGGACTTGTCTACCTGCCTCCCTGAACCCTGAAACCCGGGGACCTGTCTGTCTGTCTGAACCCTGAACCCCGGGGACTTGTCTACCTGCCTGTCTGAACCCTGAACCCCGGGGACCTGTCTGCCTGAACCCAGGGACTTGTCTGCCTGAACCCCGGGGACTTGTCTGCCTGTCTGCCTGCCTGAACCCTGAACCCCGGGGACTTGTCTGTCTGCCTGAACCCCGGGGACTTGTCTACCTGCCTGCCTGAACCCTGAACCCCGGGGACCTGTCTGCCTGAACCCAGGGACTTGTCTGCCTGAACCCAGGGACTTGTCTGCCTGAACCCCGGGGACTTGTCTGCCTGTCTGCCTGCCTGAACCCTGAACCCCGGGGACTTGTCTGTCTGCCTGAACCCCGGGGACTTGTCTACCTGCCTGCCTGAACCCTGAACCCCGGGGACCTGTCTGCCTGAACCCCGGGGACCTGTCTGCCTGAACCCCGGGGACCTGTCTGCCTGAACCCCAGGGACCTGTCTGCCTGAACCCAGGGACTTGTCTGCCTGAACCCCGGGGACCTGTCTGCCTGCCTGAACCCTGAACCCCGGGGACTTGTCTGTCTGCCTGAACCCCGGGGACTTGTCTACCTGCCTGCCTGTCTGCCTGAACCCCGGGGACCTGTCTGTCTGCCTGAACCCCGGGGACCTGTCTACCTGCCTGTCTGAACCCTGAACCCCGGGGACTTGTCTGCCTGCCTGCCTGAACCCTGAACCCCGGGGACTTGTCTACCTGCCTGCCTGAACCCTGAACCCCGGGGACTTGTCTGCCTGCCTGCCTGAACCCGGGGACCTGTCTGCCTGCCTGCCTGAACCCCAGGGACTTGTCTGCCTGAACCCCGGGGACTTGTCTGCCTGTCTGCCTGCCTGAACCCTGAACCCCGGGGACTTGTCTGCCTGTCTGCCTGAACCCCGGGGACCTGTCTGCCTGAACCTGGGGACCTGTCTGCCTGCCTGCCTGAACCCCAGGGACTTGTCTGCCTGAACCCCAGGGACTTGTCTGCCTGAACCCTGGGGACTTGTCTGCCTGTCTGCCTGCCTGAACCCTGAACCCCGGGGACTTGTCTGTCTGCCTGCCTGAACCCTGAACCCCGGGGACTTGTCTGTCTGCCTGGCTGAACCCTGAATCCCGGGGACTTGTCTGTCTGCCTGTCTGAACCCCGGGAGCCTGTCTACCTGAACCTGAACTTCGGGAGCCGCTCCACTCCACCTGCCTGAACTCTATCTGCTTGAACCCCAGCTACCCTTAAGTGCCATGGCATCCCCATCCTGTTCTACCCCTGGTACTTCAGTGCCTGCGTCCTGCGTTTGGGTCCATCCGGCCCCTCTTGACAAGCATAGCATTGTACACTTCCAGCAGGTCAGGGCCCATCCGGTTCCACAGACCGAATACAACTCGACCGGTAAAGCCATCACCTCCGGGAGTCTTACCCGACTCAAAGGAATGGACGGAGCCAGTCAGCTCGTCCAGGGTCAGCGGCTGCTCCAGACTCTCCCGCTTGCCGTCGTCTGAGACCTGCGTGACAGACAACAGGAAGTTGCGGGAGGCTGTGGAGTCTGTGGCCTTTTCTCCGTACAGACTGGCATAGAAGGACCTGCAGATCCTCAGTGTGTCTGTCTACGAGGACGCGACTGAGCCGTCCTCTTCCTTAAGGTTGTGGATCACAGAGCTCCCCCTGTGCACCTTTTGGAAGAAGAATCGTGAGCACGTCTCGTCCTGCTCCACGGTTTGGACCCTCGATCGGAAGATGATCTTGGAGGACTCGGCAGCAAAGTGCTGGGCCTGCCGGCCCTTCACCTCCCGCAGTTCCTCCCTGACATCCACCCTTCCGACTGCAGAAGGAGGAGTTGCTGCAACTCTGTCTGGAGTTTACGCAGTTCCCTCTGCCCCTGCCTTGCTCTCTGGATACCCTTGCAGATGAAGAACCTCTTGATGTTCTCCTCGGTGGCTTCCCACCAGTGAACCAGGGAATCAAAGAAGGCTTTCAAGGTTCTCTAACCTGTGTACTCCTTCTCTAGTTCCTCGATGTTCTCTGGGGTCAGCAGCTTGACATTCAGCTTCCACGTCCCCCTGCCTGTTCTCTGGTCCTCCCGTAGGTGACAGGTGGCTCGCAGGAGGCAGTGGTCAGAGAAGAACACCGGCGTGACGTCAGTGGATCTGACCGTGACGGACTCTGACAGGAAGAGGGAGTCGATCCAGGATCGGGCTGAGCCGTCCAATCGTGTCCAGGTGGCTTGCGGCTGAGCTACACCTGCAGTTTGGCTGTCTTAACCATTTCCATCAGGAGTCTGGAGATAGTATCCAGCCTGCCATCGGCACTGCCGAAACATCCAGACAATCAATGGTGCAGTTGAAGTCTCTGGCCAGAATGACTGGCTGGGACATGACCAGCAGCAGTGGGAGCTCGCTCCGCACGGGGGAGGTGTACACATTGATTAGCCGGAACAGAGTGTTTCGGGATCATTGCCTAATTCTGGACCTCCAATCAGCTCCATTATAAAATCCACATCTTCTGGCCAACTCCAAACCACAGCCAAGCACCACCCCTTTCAAATCGTTAGGAGATCAAGTATTCGAACTTCTCTACCAAAGCATTCTCGTGCTACACCAACAACAAATCAGAGGAAAGAGTGAGTCGTCATTCTATGCAAATGGCTGATATTAAAATTAACAATTTTAACTGGAGCAGTGGTCTAGTTTACTGCATTAATGCCCATGGACAGCAAGTTGATGTCACACCAGACAATGCCAGCAGCTCATGTTCATATCGATATAAATTTTTGTCATGTCACTGTCACACAACATGAAAACAGGCCCTTCGGCCCAACTGCTCCATGCTGACCAAGATGGCCATAAAAGCTATTCCCATTTGTCAGCATTTGGCCCATAATCTTCTAAACCTGTCCCATCTATCTACATGTACAACTGTCTTTTAGAATTTATTAAATTGTATCTTCCTCAACCACTTTCTCTATCAGCTCATTGTATATACATACCTCTGTGTAAAAAGCAGTTGCCCAAGTTTCTATGAAATCTCCTTCCTGTCACCTTAAACACATGCCGTCTAGTTCTTCAATTCACCATAACTATGCCACTCATGATCTTATACACCTCTGTATGATCAGCCCTCTTTCACCTGTCCTTTAATCAATAAAGTCCCAATCTGCTCAGCCTCTCTCAATCTCTCAAGTCACAGTGACATCCTTGTAATCTTAGAGGCATTTATTCTGAGACCAGGTTGACGAAAACTGAACACAACATTCCCAATATGGCCTCACCAACATGTTGCACAACTGCAACATTATGTCCAACGGCTATACTCAAATCCCTGAATGATGAAGGTGGGTGTGTGAAATGCCTCCTTCAGCACACAGAACAACTGTCACCCCACGTTCAAGGAAACCATCTTATTGCCCTGATCTTATTCCAGCAACAGATGGTAAACACCACCTCTAACCACAGCTGTCTGCTTCAGGGACGGCCAAGACTAAGACTGACTGCTCCAGAGGGCAATAGACAACAACATGGCTGCAACTCCAGAGTCACAAATGGACCAGGCTCTGAGCACCATGACCATGGCTTTCTGTCCCAGATCTGATCCACTTCAAATTAGCCTACCACTGTGAACCTTTGGATTTCTTGCCGTGTAACCAACCTTCATGTTACCATTTCTTCTACATGGCACAAGCAGTTCTATATCACTGAGCCATACCCGTTGGAAGCTGGGTTGAGACATCTCACTCAGAATGCATGGGACACAGATATACACTCAGTGACCACTTTATTAGATACTTAATTATGTGGCCATTCAGTGTATGTTTGTGGTCTTTTGCTGTTTTAACCCATCTACTTTAAGGTTTGACATCCTGTGCATTCAGAGATGCTCTTCTGTAGTGTGGCTATTTGAGATGCCGCTGCCTTCCTGTCAGCAAGAACCAATCTGGCCATTCTCCTCTGACCTCTCTCATTAACAACGCATTTTTCTCCCACAGAACTGCTGATTACTGGATTTTTTTTTGTTTATTTTTTTGAACCAACCTCTGTAAATCAGAGACCATTGTGTGCGAAAATGCCAGGAGATTAGCAGTTTCTAAGTATCACAAAGCACGCAATCTGGCAGCAACAATTATTACAAGGTCAAGGTCACTTAGTTCACATTTCTTTCCCTTTCTGATGTGCACTGGTGTATCTAATAAAGTGGCCACTGAATATATCAACAGCAAGGCGAAATGAAATAGATACCAACCCCAGAAGTGGTAGAAGAGTCATTGTGACATTCCCTTCATTGGAAATCTGCTGCTTCACTCTGAGTGAATCTCCTTAAAAACAAGGTCCACATTGATGGGATTCTGGCACCTAACCCACTGCCTCATCTCTGCTAACACACACCGTTACTCAGAGCACATGGAGAGAGTTGCCTTCCATTTCAAACCTTTCCATGTTCTGGAGAAAAATTTTCTTTCAAACAAGTACAAAAGTAGTCCATGAACTGGGAAATGAAACATCAGTGTTACAGTGGAAAGACACTCAATTGACCAGAAGGGACAGAGAAGAACTCAGGATTAAAATCTCATCAGCATAAGGTCACCCCGAACGAGCTATATACCTCCAGCAAATCACTGCCTCGATTACTGTGACCTGCACCGTCACTCCCTGGAGACCACGAGCTGCGTTTGAAGTCTTTCTCCGAGACATCCCGCTTTGCACTGAGCCCGGTCTCTGAATATACAGTAGACAATAGACAATAGGTGCAGAAGTAGACCATTCGGCCCTTCGAGCCTGCACCGCCATTTTGACATCATGGCTGATCAACTACTATCAATACTCAGTTCCTGCCTTGTCCCCATATCCCTTGATACCCCTATCCATAAGATACCTATCTAGCTCCTTCTTGAAAGCATCCAGAGAATTGGCCTCTGCATTCCACACCCCCACAACTCTCTGGGAGAAGAAGTTTTTCCTTAACTCTGTCCTAAATGACCTATCCCTTATTCTCAAACCATGCCCTCTGGTACTGGACTCTCCCAGCACCTGGAACATATTTCCTGCCTCTATCTTGTCCAATCCCATAATAATCTTATATGTTTCAATCAGATCCCCTCTCAATCTTCTGTTTTTTTTGCACGGGTTTTAATCTATTCAATGTACATATACTGTAATTGATTGATTGATTAATTTATTATTATTATTATTTTAAACTTTTTCCCCCTTCTATATTATGTATTGCATGGAACTGCTGCTGCTAAGTTAACAAATTTCACGTCACATGCCGGTGATATTAAACTCGATACTGATTCTGATTCTGAGATACTATTACAAGAAAGAACCTTTTCTGGTTGGCTGCCAGTGACTAGTGCTCTTCCACAGGGGTTTGTGTTGGGCCCACCTCTTTTTGCATTATATGTCAATGATTTGGATGACAGAATTGATGAATTTGTGGATGATATGAAAATGGGCGGAAGGGCAGGTAGTTTTTGAGGAAGTAGAGTGGCTACTGAAGGACTTCGACAAATTAGGAGAATGGGCAAAGAAGTTGCTGATGGAATACAGTGTTGGAGGGTTTATGGTTATGTGCTTTGGTAGAAAAAATAAAAGCATAGATTATTTTTGAAATGGAGAGAAAATTCAAAAATCTGAGGTGCAAAGGGACTTGGGAGTCCTCGTGCAGGATTCCTTAAAGGTTAATTTGCAGGTAGAGTCAGTGGTGAAGAATGAAATGTTAGCATTCATTTCCATGTGCCTAGAGAATAAAAGTAAGGATGTAATGCTGGGGCTTTATAAGGCATTGGTGAGACCTCACTGACAGTATTGTGAGTGGTTTTGGGTCCCTTATCAAAGAAAATATGAGCTGGCATTGGAGAAAATTCAGAAGAAGCTCACAAGAATGATTCTGGGGGAAAAAAACAAATCCAATTAAAGTCTTAGGAGCATTTAATGGCTCTAGGTCTGTACTCACTGGAGATTAGATGAATGAGAAGGAATCACATTGAAACGTATCAAACACTGAAAAGCCCAGATAAAGTAGATGTGGAGAGGATATTTCCTATAGTGGAGGAGTCTAGGACCAGATGGCACAGGCTCAGAATAGAGGGACATCTATTTGGAACAAAAACTTCATTGACCAGATGATGATAAGATATAGGGGCAGAAATAGGCCATTCAGCCCATTGGGTCTGCTCTTCCATTTCATCATGCTGATCCAATTTTCCTCTCAGCCCCAATCTCCTACCTTCTCCCCATACCCTTTCATGCTGTAACCAATCAAGAATCTGTCAACGTCTGTCTTAAATATACATTGGTACCAATGACATAAATAGAAAAAAGGGATGAAGTCCTGAAGAGAGGATTCAGGGAGATGGATAGGAAGCTGAAAAGCAGGACCTCCTGGGTAGTAATCTCAGGATTGCTGCCTGTGCCACATGCTCACGAGCGCAAGAATAGCATGATCAGGCATATTAATGTGTGGCTGAGAGACTGGTGTAGGGGGCAGGGCTTCAGGATCCTGGAACAGTGGGGACTCTTCTAGGGGAGGTACAACCTGTACAAAATGGACAGGTTACAACTGAACACAAAGGTATCCAATATCCTAGCAAATAGGTTTAATAGAGCTGTTAGGGAGGGTTAAAACCAATTTGGCAGGGGGATGGGAACCGGAGTGATAGGGCTGAGGAAGAGGAAAACAGAAATAAATCAAAGATAGCGTGCAACAGAGATGACAGAAAGGACAGGCAGCAGATAAGGAATACTCACAGCCAGTGTAATGATTTACAGGGCAATAGAGGTGTGGTGCAGTTAAAACAGAGAGCATCAAACACTGGACTGAAAGTGTTATATTTGCATGCAGCAGAAGAATTAAAATGGATGATTTTGAAATTCGCTACAGATTGGCAAGTGTGACATTGTGGCCATCTCTGAAACTTGGCTAAAGGATGGTTGCCATTGGGAGTTGAATATCCAAGGATATACAGTGTACAAAAAGATAGGTTAGTAGGCAGAGGGGGTGGTGTGACCCTGTGTATAAGAAATAATGTTAAATCATTAGAAATGGATGACATAGGATCAGAAGGTGTAGAGTCTCTATGGGTTGAGTTAAAAAATGGCGAGGGTAAAAGGACCCTAATGGCGGTTGTATACAGGCCTTCAGACAGCAGCTGGGATGCAGATTACAAATTACAGCAGAAGATAGAAAAGGCAATGTCATGATAATCATTCGGAATTTTTACGTAAAAGTGGATTGTGAAAACCAGACCAGTACTGGACCTCAAGAGAAATAATTTGTGGAGCAGATGGCTTTTATAGAACAGCTTGTTGTTGAGCCCACTAAGGGATCGGCTGTGCTGGATTGGGTGTTGTGCAATGATCCGGAGGTGATAAGAGAGTTTAAGGTTAAGGAATCATTAGGGAGCAGTGATCACAATATGATCCAGTTCACTTTGAATTTTGAGAAACATAAAAACATAAAAATATAGAAACCTACAGTACAATACAGGCCCTTCGGCCCACAAAGCTGTGCTGAACATGTCCTTACCTTAGAAATGCCTGGGCTTACCCACAGCCCTCTATTTTTCTAAGCTCCATGTACCTATCCAGGAGTATCTTCAAAGACCCTAGTGTTTCCATCTCCACCTCCACTACCGAGTCTCTGAAAAGACCTTATCATATCCATCTACACCACCATCACCAGCAGCCCATTCCATGCACTCACCATTCACTGCGTAAAAAAACTTACCCCTGACATCTCCTCTGTACCTACTTCCAAGCACCTTAAAATGTGCCCTCTTGTGCTAGCCATTTCAGCCCTGGGAAAAAGCCTCTGACTATCTACACGATCAATGTCTCTCAACATCTTATACACCTTTATCAGGTCACCTCTCATCCTCCGCCGCTCCAAGGAGAAAAGGCCGAGTTCACTCAACCTATTATCAAAAGGCATGCTCCCCAATCCAGGCAACATCCTTGTGAATCTGCTCTGCACCCTTTCTACGGTTTCCACATCCTTCCTGTAGTGAGGTGACCAGAATTGAGCACAGTACTCAAAGTGGGATCTGACCAGGGTCCTATATAGCTACATTACCCCTCAGCTCTTAACTCAATCCCACGGTTGATGAAGGCCAATGCACCGTATGCCTTCTTAACCATGGAGTCAACCTACGTAGCAGCTTTGAGTGTCCTATGGACTCGGACCCCAAGATCCTTCTGATCCTTCACACTGCCAAGAGTCTTACCATTAATGCTATATTCTGCCATCATATTAGACCTACCAAAATGAACCACCACACTTATCTGGGTTGAACTCCATTTGCCACTTCTCAGCTCAGTTTTGCAACCTATCAATGTCCCGCTGTAACCTCTGACAGTCCTCCACACTATCCACAACACCCCCAACCTTTGTGTCATCAGCAAATTTACTAACCCATCCCTCCACTTCTTCATCCAGGTCATTTGTAAAAATCACGAACAGAAGGGGTCCCAGAACAGATCCCTGAGGCACTCCACTGGTGACCGACTTCCATGCAGAATATGACCCGTCTATAGCCACTCTTTGCCTTCTGTGGGCAAGCCAGTTCTGGATCCACAAAGCAATGTCCCCTTGGATCCCATTTCTCCTTACTTTCTCAATAAGCCTTGCATGGGGTACCTTATCAAGTGCCTTGCTGAAATCCATATACACTACATCGACGGCTCTACCTTCATCAATGTGTTTAGACACATCCTCAAAAACTTCAATCAGGCTCATAAGGCATGACCTGCCTTTGACAAAGCCATTCTGACTATTCCTGATCATATTATGCCTCTCCAAATGTTCATAAATCCTGCCTCTCTGGATCTTCTCCATCAACTTACCAATCACGGAAGTAACAATCACTGGTCTATAATTTCCTGGGCTATCTCTACTCCCTTTCTTGAATAAGGGAACAACACCTGCAACTCTCCAATCCTCTGGAACCTCCCCTATCCTCATTGATGATGCAAAGATCATCGCCAGAAGCTCAGCAATCTCCTCTCTCATTTCCTACAGTAGCCTGGGGTACATCCGATCTGGTCATGGTGACTTATCCAACTTGATGCTTTCCAAAAGCTCCAGCATATCCTCTTCCTTAATATCTACATGTTCAAGCTTTTAAACCATATCACCATATAACAATTACAGCACAGAAACAGGCCATCTCGGCCCTTCTAGTCCGTTCCAAACGCTTACTCTCACCTAGTCCCATTGGCCCGCACTCAGCCCATAATCCTCCATTCCTTTCCTGTCCATATACCTATCCAATTTTACTTTAAATGATGAACCTGCCTCTACCACTTCTACTGGAAGCTCGTTCCATACAGCTACCACTCTCTGAGTAAAGAATTTCCCCCTCATATTACCCTTAAACTTTTGCCCCCGAACTCTCAACTCATGTCCTCTTCTTTGAATCTCCCCTACTCTCAATGGAAAAAGCCTGTCCACGTCAACTCTATCTATCTCCCCCCATAATTTTAAATACCTCTATTAAGTCCCCCCTCAACCTTCTACGCTCCAAAGAATAAAGACCTAACTTGTTCAACCTTTCCCTGTAACTTAGGTGCTGAGACCCAGGTAACATTCTAGTAAATCTTCTCTGTACTTTCTCTATTTTGTTGACATCTTTCCTATAATTCAGTGATTTGGTAGTCCACTGCAAGTCATCTCTACAATCGCCAAGATCCTTTTCCGTAGTGAATACTGAAACAAGGTATTCATTAAGTACCTCTGCTGTCTCCTCCAGTTCCATACACACTTTTCCACTGTCACACTTGATTGGACCTATTCTCTCATGCCTTATCCTCTTGCTCTTCGCATACTTGTAGAATGCCTTGGGGTTTTCCTTAATCCTGCCCACCAAGGCCTTCTCGTGGTCCCTTCTGGCTCTCCTAATTTTGTTCTTAACCTCCTTCCTGCTAGCCTTTTAATCTTCTAGATCTTTATCATTACCTAGATTTTTGAACCTTTCGTAAGCTCTTCTTAACTTCTTGACTAGATTTACAACTGACTTTGTACACCCCGGTTTCTGTACCCTACCATCCTTCCCCGTCTCATTGGAACGTATCTACGCAGAACCCCACGCAAATATCCCCTGAACATTTGCCACATTGCTTTCGAACATTTCCCTGAGAACATCTGTTTCCCATTTATGCTTTCAAGTTCCTGCCTGATAGCCTCATATTTCCCCTTAGTCTAATTAAATGTTTCCCTAACTTGTCTGTTCCTCCAATGCTATGGTAAAGGAGAGAGAATTGTGATCACTGTCTCCAAAATGCTCTCCTACTGAGAGACCTGAAATCTGACCAGGTTCATTTCCCAATACCAGATCAAGTACAGCCTCTCCTCTTCTAAGCTTATCTACATACTGTATCAAGAAACCTTCCTGAACACACCTAACAAACTCCACCCCATCTAAACCCCTCACTCTAAGAAGGTGCCAATCGATATTTGGGAAATTAAAATCTCCCACCACAACAAACCTGTTATTATTACACCCTTGCAGAATCTGACTACCTATCTGCTCCTCGATGTCACTGTTACTATTGGGTGATCTATAAAAAACACCCAGTAGAGTTATTGACCCTTTCCTGTTCCTAACTTCCATCCACAGAAACTCCGTAGACAATCCCCCCATGACTTCCTCCTTTTCTGTAGCTGTGACACTATTGCTGAGCAACAGTGCCACACCCCCACCTCTTTTAACTCCCTCTCTGTCCTACCTGAAACATCTAAAACCCAGCATTTGAAGTAGCCATTCCTACCCCTAAGCCATCCAAGTCTCTGTAATGGCCATAACATCATAGCTCCAAGTACTGATCCAAATTGGGGGATCACTGGGCAGGCAGCTCAAAGGGCTGGAAGGGCCTATTCCTCTCTGTATCTCAATAAATAAATAAAAAACTTCTATCAGGCCTCTCCTGATCCACGCTCTAAGCTCATCCGCTTTGTTCACAACACTCCTCGCATTAAAATAGACACATCTCAAACCATTGGTCTGAGTGTGTACCTTCTCTATCATCTGCCTATCCTCCCTTTCGCACTCTCTCCAAGCTTTCTGTATTTGTGAGCTAACCCCCCTGACTTCGGTCTCTTGAGTTTGGTTCCCACCCCCCCCCCCCAACAATTCTAGTTTAAACTCTCCCCACTAGCCTTAGCAAACCTCCCCACCAAGATATTGGTCCCCCTGGGATTTAAGTGTAACCCATCCTTTTTGTACAGGTCACACCTGCCCCAGAAGAGGTCCCAGTGATCAAGAAATCTGAATCCCTGCCTCCTGCTCCAATCCCTCAGCCACACATTTATCCTCCACCTCATTCTATTCCTCTTCTCACTGTCACGTGGAACAGGCAGTAATCCCGAGATTACTACCCTTGAGGTTCTGCTTCTCAACTTCCTTCCTAACTCCCTGTAGTCTGCTTTCAGGACCTCCTACCTTTTCCTGGCTATGTCATTGGTACCGATATGTACCACGACCTCTGGCTATTCTCCTTCCCACTTCAGGATTTCGTGAATGCAATCAGAAACATCCTGGACCCTGACACCTGGGTGGCATCTGCCATCCGTGATTCTTTCCTGCACCCACAGAATTGCCTGTCTGACCCCCAAAGTAGAGTCCCCTATCACTGCTGCCATCCTCTTCCTTTCCCTACACTTCTGAGCCACAGGGCCAAACTCTGTGCCAGAGGCATGGCCACTGTTGCTTCCTCCAAGTAGGCCATCTCCCCCAACAATACTCAAACAGGAATATGTATTGTTAAGGGAGACAGCCACTGGGGTACTCTCTACCATCTGCCTCTTGCCCTTCCCTCTCCTGACTGTTACCCACTTCTCTGTCTCCCAAGGCCCCAGTATGCTAACCTGCCTATAGCTCCACTCTGTCACCTCCTCGCTCTCCCTGACCAGACGAAGGTCATTGAGCTGCATCTCCAGTTCCCTAATGCAGTCCCTAAGGAGCTGCAGCTCAATGCACTTGGTGCAGATATGGCCATCCGGGAGGCTGGGAGTCTCCAGGACCTCCCACATCTGACACTGACCACAGAAAACCGACCTCACACACAGATTTCCCGTCCGTATTCTGCACAGATTGCCTACCTCGCCTCAACCCGTTATCACCGAAGCCCCCTTGAGCCAAAGCCTTTCTATTCTGTCTCCCTCTACTTCGTCGCCCGTTGTATAAATCTGTCTTCTTTTTAGACTTTTCTCACTGTTCTCACTGGCTGACCTCCATGCACTTGCGCAGTCGTGCCCTGTTCAAACCGCTGAAGAGATCTGAGAAGGAGAAACTAAATTCCAATGTGTCAGCATTTCAGTGGAATAAAGATAGTTACAATGGCATGAGAGTGGAACTGGCCAAAGTTGACTGGAAAGTGACACTAACAGGAAGGACAGCAGAGCAGCAAAGGCTGGAGTTTCTGCAAAAAGTGAGGGAAGTGCCAAGCAGATATATTCCAAATAAAATGACATTTTTGAATGGAAGAAGGGCATTACTGTGGCTGACAAGTGAAGTCAGAGCCAAAGTAAAAGCAAAAGGAGAGTGCTTACAAGGAAGCCAGAGCTAGTGGGAAGACAGTGGATTGGAAAACTTTTAAAAACTTGCAAAAGGAAGGTCATTAGAAAGGAAAAGATGAATTATGAAAGGAAGCTGCTGACTAATATCAAAGAAGATACTAAAAGCTTTTTTAAGTATATAAAGGGTAAAGGAGAGTTGAGGGTAGAAATAGGACCAATAGAAAATAACACTGGAGATAATGTAATGAGAGATGCAGCGATGGCAGAGGAACTGAATGTGTATTTTGTATCAGTCTTCACAGTGGAAGACATCTGCAGTATACCGGATATTCAAGAGTGTCTGAGAAGTGAGGTTTGTGCAGTGAAAATTACGACTGAGAAGCTCAGGAAGCTTAATAGTCTGAGGGTGGATAAATCTCTTGGACCTGATGGAATGCACCCTCGGGTTCTGAAGGAAGTAGCTGGAGAGATTGTGGAGGTGTTAACGATGATCTTTTAAGAATCAATAAATTCTGGCATTGTACCGCATGAATATAAAATTGCAGATATTACTTTACTACTTAAGAAGGGTGGGAGGTGGAAGAAAGGAAACTATAGACCTGTTAGCCTGATATCAGTGGTTGGGAAGTTGTTGGAATCAATTGTTTTGGATGAGATTATGGAGTACCTGGAGGCACATGACAAAACAGGCCAAAGCCGGCATGGTTTCCTGAAAGGAAAATCCTGCCTGACTAACCTACTGCAATTCTTTGAGAGAATTACGAGTAGACAAAGAAGATGCAGTAGATGTGGTGTACTTGGATTTATGGAAGACCTTTGACAAGGTGCCGCACTTGAGGCTGTTTAGCAAGATATGAGCCCATGGAATTACAGGGAAGTTACTAGCATGGGTGGAACATTGGCTGATCAGCAGAAAACAGAGAGTGGGAATAAAGGGATCCTATTCTGGCTGGCTGCTGGTTACCAGTGGAGTTCCTCAGGGGTCAGTGTTGGGACCGCTGCTTTTTATAATGTATGTCAATGATTTGGACTATGGGGTTAATGGATTTGTGGCTAAATTTACCAATGATGCAAAGATTGGTGGAGGAGTGGGTAGTGTTGAGGAAACAGAGCCTGCAGAGAGACTTAGATAGTTTAGCGGAATAGGCAAAGAAGTGGCAAATGAAATACGATGTTGGAAAATGTGTGGTCATGCACTTTGGTGGAAGAAATAAATGGGCAGACTATTAATTAGAGGGGGAGAGAATTCAAAATGCAGAAATGCAAAGAGACTTGGGAGTCCTTGTGCAGGATACCCTAAAGGTTAACCTCCAGGTTGAGTCGGTGGTGAAGAAGGTGAATGCAATGTTGGCATTCATTTCTAGAGGTATAGAATATAAGAGCAGGGATGTGATGTTGAGGCTCTAAAAGGCACTCATGAGACCACACTTGGAGTATTGTGGGCAGTTTTGGGCTCCTTATTTTAGAAAAGATATACTGACATTGGAGAGGGTTCAGAGATGATTCACAAGAATGATTCCAGGAATGAAAGGGTTACTGTATGAGGAACGTCTGGCAGCTCTTGGGCTGTATTCCCTGGAGTTGAAGAGATTGAGGGAGGATCTTGCAGAAACATTCTGAATGTTAAAAGGCTGAAACAGATTAGAAATTGTAAAGTTATTTCCCATGGTAGGAGAGTCTAAGACAAGAGGGCATGAATTCAGGATTGAAGGACGTCCATTTAGAACAGAGATGTGGAGAAATTACTTTGGTCAGACTGTGGTAATTCTGTGGAATTTGTTGCCATGAGCAGCTGTGGAGGTCAAGTCATTGGTTGCATTTAAGGAAGAGATATGAGTTCTTGATTAGCTAGGGTATCAAAGGGTACGGGGAGAAGGCAGGAGAATGGCGGAGCAGACTTGATGGGTCAAATTTTGGCTCCTATATCTTATAGTCTTATTGGTCTCCACAGTTGCCTGTTAAAACTAATTCCACAGATTTACCACATTCTGGCTGAAGAAATTCCCCATTCTCCATTCTAAAAGGATGCCCCTCTATTCTGAGGTTGTGTCTTCTCGTTTTAGACTCCCCCACCATAGGAGACATCCTTTCCACATCCACTCTATCAAGACCTTTCACCATTGGATAGGTTTCAATGAGATCACGACTTTGGGTGTTACTGGGTATATTTAAAGCGGAGGTTAACAGGGAGAAATGAATCAGCCATGGCGGACTTGATGGGCCGAACGGCCTGCTTCTGCCCTTTTCGCCCATGACCAGCCGGGAAGGATCAGCTCACTCGCTGTTAGCCTTCGTGCACCAACCTTCAGTTTCTCCGCCAGCCAGCAACCCGCTGATGGGGTAAACCTGCAGTACTTCATGTTCTTTAAGTGTCCTGCAGGGCCTTGAGGTGGTGAAAATATGTTTTAAAAAGGACGACGACACCTTTGTTTGGCTTTCGCGCCGGAAGTCAAGAACGTGAACAGCAGAGCCAGGACTGGCACCCCGCCTTTTAATCCACAAGCGACAGAGAGGGCAATGGGGTAGGAGTGGGCAGATAACCTCACGGATTAGTGAATATGCGACCCGTGAACATTCAAGTGGAGACAAACAGAGATGAGGACTCCATCTTTCTACCCGGTGCCCCACACCCAAGAGAAATAGTCATGGCTGCCTCTGTTCCGATGCCTCACTCCTCTAGTCATTTCAGTCCCGCCTACTTCCACTCCCCTCACTGACTCGGGTTAAGCTTACCTCACGCCCATGCTTTCCAATTTATTCATCGTTAGATGTGCCAGGGTAGCGCCGGATATTTCTGCATCTGTTGAGTGTATACCGAGAAGCAAAAGCAGAATTCAGTGAGAATCATTCCTTCTCTCGGACCACAAAGCCTACACGGTGACTACCAGCACCCCGTCCATCAGGAGCAGCACGGAGCAGAATTGAAGCTTTCTGTCAACAAAATTCGCAACCCTAACATCTCCGTACCCACACCCGGCAGCAAAGCACGCACCGTCTCCCTCCCAGTGATGCCGGACACGCAGTTCACAGCAAACTGAGTACATTCAGTATGTTACTAATAGAACACAAGTTCAGTTTTTTCAGACAACTTGGGAAGAAATTACACGTGTACCCGGAACGGCTGCTTGCCGAGCAAACCTGCCTATTCCACTCACCTGACTTCACCTATCACCTTCTGAACTGTCCCTCTTTGCCCTCTTGCTGGCGGCTTCCTCCTCCCTTTGCAGCCCTGAAGAGGGGCCTCGGTCCGAAACATCAATTGTTTATCCATTTCCACAGATGGTACCTGACCTGCCGAGTTTCTCCAGCAGTTTGTGTCTTTCTGAATTTCCAGCATCTGCACCATCTCTCGTGTTTATGATTTTCCGTCTGTGTCCCTGGGGAACAATAGCCCCACTTGTTTAACACCAAGAAACGGAGCTGATTGATGCACCATCAATAACTCACACTGAGACGTAGGCGAGATATCGGCTTTTATTGACTGGAAGAAGGAACCAGGAGTGAGTGTCTATCATACAAGGTCCTGGAGACTGAGGCCGAGCGTCAGGCCGCAGGTCTCCTTTATACAGGGGCCTGTGGGAGGAGCCACAGGAGCAGTCAGCAGGGGCGTGTCCCGACAGGCACATAGTTCACCACATTCACCCCCCCTTCGTTTGAAAAAGTCCTCATGTAGCGAAGGTTCTTACAAGTCAAGCCGATCAGGCGGTCGAATCTGTCGCTGCGATCTACGTAGCACCGGCTGTGACCGCATAGGTGCCGGCAACATTGGCGATTGCACAGGGGACGGGGGTTGCGCGTGTTCTTGCCCACTAGGCGCCGGTGATCCCTCATGCATGTGCGAGGCGCCTGGTATAAATGCGTACGAAACGCCCGGTATACAAGTGTCGTGAGGAGTCTGTGTAGGGCCTGGTGAGTACGGTGTCACCTCTGGTGCAGGGTTCACAGTTACCGGAGAGCCTTCAGGGTAGTGGTCTGCTGCACCTGCGGGTGCCAGGTCGCGGATGGAGACCGTGTCCTCCCGCCCATCAGGTAAGACCACGTAAGCATACTGGGGGTTCGCATGGAGAAGGTGAACCCTCTCCACCAGCGGGGAGTATTTATTGCTCCTCACATGTTTCCGGAGCAGCACTGGCCCCGGGGACGTCAGCCAAACTGGTAGGGTGGTCCCAGTGACAGACTTCCTGGGAAAAGAGAATAGGCGTTCGTGAGGGGTGGCATTGGTGGACGTACATAACAGAGAGCGGATAGAGTGCAGTGCCTCAGGGAGGACCTCCTGCCATCGAGAGACCGGCAACCCTTTGGACTTAAGGGCTAAAAGTGTGGCCTTCCACACTGTGGCATTCTCCCGCTCCACCTGGCCATTACCCCGGGGATTATAGCTCGTGGTCCAACTGGTAGCAATGCCCCTAGCTAGCAAGTACTGGCGCAGCTCCTCACTCATAAAGGAGGACCCTCTATCACTGTGGATATAGCAGGGATACCCGAACAGAGTGAAGAGCTGGCGCAGGGCTTTTATGACGGACGTGGCAGTGGTGTCGGGGCAGGGGATGGCAAAGGGGAACCGTGAGAACTCGTCAATAACACTGAGAAAATAGACATTGCGGTCAGTGGAGGGAAGGGGGCCCTTAAAGTCAACACTCAGGCGTTCAAAAGGGCGGGTGGCTTTGACAAGTTGTGCCGTGTCAGGACAGTAGAAGTGCGGTTTGCACTCGGCACAAATTTGGCAGTCCCTGGTCATCGTCCTGATGTCCTCCAGGGAGTACGGCAGGTTCCGAGCTTTCACAAAATGGTAAAATCGGGTGACCCCCGGATGGCAAAGTTGTGCATGAAGGGCGTACAGCTGGTCGAGCTGTGTGCTAGCACATGTTCCCCGGGATAGGGCATCAGGGGGCTCATTGAGTCTGCCAGGCCGGTACAGGATATCATAGGTGTAGGTGGAGAGTTCTATCCTCCACCGCAAAATCTTATCATTTTTGATCTTGCCCCGCTGTTGGTTGCTGAACAGGAACGCAACCGAGCGCTGGTCGGTCAGCACAGTGAATCTTTTGCCAGCAAGATAGTGCCTCCAGTGCCTAACAGCCTCCACTATGGCCTGGGCTTCTTTCTCCACCGCGGAGTGCCGAATTTCAGAGCCTTGGAGGGTGCGAGAAAAGAATGCTACTGGTCTGCCTTCCTGATTAAGGGTAGCAGCCAGAGCGAAATCGGAGGCATCACACTCCACTTGGAAGGGAGCGGTCTCGTCCACTGCATGCATCGTAGCTTTGGCAATGTCCGCTTTAATGCAGTTGAAGGCCGCGCAGGCCTCAGCAGAGAGGGGAAACGAGGTAGACTTGACCAGGGGGCGAGCCTTGTCTGCGTAATGGGGGACCCATTGGGCGTAATAGGAAAAAAACCCCAGGCACCGTCTGAGGGCCTTGAGAGTGGTGGGAAGAGGGAGCTCTAACAGGGGGCGCATACGTTCGGGATCAGGCCCAATAACCCCGTTTTCCACGACATACCCAAGTATAGCAAGGCGGGTGGTACCAAAAACACACTTGTCCCTGTTATAAGTAAGGTTCAGAGCTGCGGCCACTTGGAGAAACCGTTGGAGGTTGGCGTCGTGATCTGGCCTGTCATGACCACAGATGGTGATGTTATCCAGATAGGGAAATGTGGCCTGCAGTTGGTACTGGTCCACCATCCGGTCCATTTCCCTCTGGAAGACAGAGACACCATTCGTGACACCGAAAGGGACGCGCAGGAAGTGATAGAGCCGGCCGCCCGCCTCGAAGGCGGTGTAGGGGCGGTCCTCTGGGCAGATGGGGAGCTGGTGATAAGCGGATTTCAGATCTATTGTCGAGTACACCTTATACTGAGCAATCTGGTTGACCATATCCGCGATGCGGGGTAGGGGGTATGCGTCAAGCTGCGTAAACCTATTGATGGTTTGACTATAGTCCACCACCATCCTATTTTTCTGCCCAGTCCGAACAACAACCACCTGGGCCCTCCAAGGGCTTGTGCTAGGCTCAATGATCCCCTCCCTGAGCAGCCGCTGCACCTCCGACTGAATGAAGGCCCGGTCCCCCGCGCTGTACCTCCTGCTTTTGGTTGCCACAGGTTTACAGTCGGGGGTCAGGTTGGCGAACAGCGGTGGGGGAGGGATCTTGAGAGTGGAGAGGCTGCAAGTGTCGGTAGCGCAGCTGTTGGCCTGGTTCTGGATGGGATGTGTGTGTCCGTGTGTGTGTGTGGTCAGTAGCGGGGTATGTGAAGAAGTCCCACAAAACTGAGGATTCTTGACAGTGAGTGGTGGGAGGGGCCCGTCGTATACCATAGTCACACTTTCGAGATGGCTCTGGAAGTCCAGCCCCAATAGCACAGGTGCACACAGATTAGGCATGACCAGCAGTTCAAAGTCCCGATATTCTGTGCCTTGCACCACCAAAGTCGCTACACAACCCGCCCGGATGTCTGCGGACTGCGACCCAGAGGCCAAATGGAACCTCCGACTGACCGGCCGCGTTGCAAGTCCGCAGCGTTGCACTGTGTCCGGGTGAATAAAACTCCCAGTGCTGCCCGTGTCAAACAGGCATCCAGTCCAATGCCCCTCCACCTGGATGTCCATCATGGATCTTGCAAGCTGGTGTGGGGCGCTTTGGTCGAGAGTTACAGTGGCCAGAGACCCGGTCAGCATCGGAGGGCCGGGGGCGGGGCGTACTGACGTCGACAAAGATGGCCGCTCACATCCGGGGTACCCGGTCAGCATCCGAGGATCGGGGGCGGGGCGTGCTGACGTCGACAAAGATGGCCGCCCACATCCCGGCATGCAAGATGGCGGCCCCCACGTTTCATCCGCAGCGCTGCACTCCGCTCGAGGTTGAGACTTACAGAACTTGGCGAAATGGCCCCGCTTTCCGCAGCTGGAGCAGGTCGCTTCTCGCGCTGGACAGTGTCGTCGAGGATGTTTCTTTTGGCCACAGAAATAACAAAGCACGAGTTTCTTACGGGCCACAGCCGTGGTCTGGGTCGGGGAGCTCGTGGAATGGCGACTGGCGGCGGCGTTGGCGAATTCGCTCCCGGGAGCCGGCGGTGGCGGGGTCTGAGGCGTCCACGAAACCGGCGGGGAATCGCGCGACTGGACAGCGTCGGCGTTATGCCGCGCAGCTTCTAGAGCGTTGGCCTTCTCTATCGCCGAGCTTAAGGTAAGATCCGAGTTCTCCAGCAGCCGCTGGCGCATGTACACTGACCTCAGTCCCGTCACAAAGGCGTCTCGCACCAGCAGCTCCGCATGCTGTTCTGCCGTGAGCGTCTTGCAGTCACAAGCTCGGACGAGTGTCTGTAGTGCTCGGAGAAACTCAGCGCACGATTCGCCAGGCCGCTGTTGCCGGGTAGCTAAGCGATGTCTTGCGTAGACGGTGTTCACCGGCCGCAGGTACTGTCGTTTGAGGGCATCCAGTGCCCCTTCGTAGGTCGGCAGGTCCCGGATAAAGGAGTAAACTTTGGAGGAGACCCTCGAGAGTAGGATTCTGTGCATAACGGCTGGTTCAGTCGCACGAAGCTCCGCCAAGTATGATTGGAAGCATGCAAGCCAGTGTTCAAAAGCGAGAGCTGCGTCAGGGTCTTGAGGGTCCAAATCCAACCGGTCTGGACGCAAAACGGGTTCCATGTTTTAAAACTTCCAGTCAATAAAATTGATGCACCATCAATAACTCACACTGAGACGTAGGCGAGATATCGGCTTTTATTGACTGGAAGAAGGAACCAGGAGTGAGTGTCTATCATACAAGGTCCTGGAGACTGAGGCCGATCTTCAGGCCGCAGGTCTCCTTTATACAGGGGCCTTTGGGAGGAGCCACAGGAGCAGTCAGCAGGGGCGTGTCCCGACAGGCACATAGTTCACCACACTGATCTTGGAGATGCCGCCAGTCTTCCTGTGCTTGGCGGGTAGCTGAACAGTTCTGAGGAAATCCGTAGGGAAAGACTGAGGTGAACAGTAAACACCACATGTTCCTTCATCAACTCAATTTCTCGGTGTCAAAGTTGTGAGGCAGGTGTTCCCCAGCGAGCCAGGCAGAAGCTTGTTCATCCCGCAGTCGTTGTGGCTAATTCGGCATCATTAACGGAGGAATGGTGCATGCTTTTCTGCCGAGTTCGGGAATGCTGATACTAGGGTTGAGAATTTACTTATGGAAAGCTTAAATTTCTCTGTCAAATTATATTCAAAGGTCTTGTCTCCCTGATGCCCCTAATTGACAGGGGATCTCTATTCTTCTAAAATACTTTCTAGGTTGGCATGAACATCGATTTCTCTAACTTCGGATAATTTCCCATTCTCACCCTTTACCCCTTCTCCATTCTCCATTCTAGTTCAACTTTCATCTCTTCTCTCCTGCTCACCTGCCCATCAACTCCCCCCCGTTCGCCTCCTCTTTCCCTTGTTCCCATGGTCCACTGTCCTCTCCAATCACATTCCTCTTTTTTCACTCTTTACCTTGTCCCCCATCACCGCCTCCCAGCCTCTTACTTCATGTCCCACTCCTCCACCCGCCCACCTTCCCCCTCACCTGCCATCTTGTACTCCTTCCCCCTCCCGACCTTCTCCTCTGCCCCATCGAAACGTCGACTGTTTATTCCAATTTACAGATGCTGCTGACCTAAGGAGTCACCGCAGAATTTGGTATCTGATGCTCTGGATTTCCAGTATCTGCAGAATCTCGGGTGTCACTGATCAAATGAGCGCAGGAGGAAAGGTTTTGGACGTTTCTCTGATTCCATACTTGCCTCTGAACAACTCCTCGAACTCTCCCAAGCCTTGTTCCCGCAGGAATCTGCAGACATCGTCCACGTCCCATTCTAGATAACTGGACGGAAAGGCTATGCGCTTTGAGCTCCCACAGCCCGCGTCCTCTCTGCCAGAGCTGCGGGACCGCCGCTTTCCGCCGCCGCTGCCGCTGCTCATCTCGCTCCTCTGAGCGAACAAAACATCGCACAGACTGCACCTGCACCTGCCCGTGATTGACGCCCTCTTCCCCATCACTTCGTCATCGAAAAGTACAGGCAGAAAGAGGCCTTTCGGTCCATCTAGTCCGTGCCGAAACACTTAAACACCCTGCTCCCATTCACCTCACCAAGACCATGGCCCTCCATACCCCTACCATCCATGGACCTAACAGACTTCGCTTAAACGTTGAAATCGAGCTCGTGTGCATTACTTACGCTGGCAGCTTGTTCCACAGTCTCACACTTCTCTGAGTGTAGAAGTTTCCCCGATGTTTCCCTTAAACTTTTCACCTTTCACCCTTAACCCATGACTTCTAGTTGTAGTCTCACCCAACTTCAATGGAAAAAGCCTGCTTGTATTTGCCCTCATAATTTGGACCGTTTTGATGGTATGAGATGCTGACACTTTGACACCCAGGAACTTGAAGCTGTTTACTGCTGACACTCGATGACGGCTGGAGTATATTCCCTTGGCTTCCCCTTCCTGGGGTCAACATTCAATGCAATGGTGGCCCTGTTGGTTCACGCCAAAGGTCCCATTTTAGAAGGAAGGGCATAAGTACAATTAATGAGATATGGAGAGACAATAGACAATGGACAGTAGTTGCAGGAGTAGGCCATTCGGCCCTACTAGCTAGCACCGCCATTCACTGTGATCATGGCTGATCATACAGTGATATCAATATTACACATTGTTATCTAAATCCAGTCCCAGTCCATGCGGTTTCAATACCAGACTTTGCTCTGATCCTCAAGTTCAGCGCTGGCGATTAACGCAAAGCCTTCTGGGAAGGTTGATACCATCCTTCAAAGCATTTGCATTGGCAAAAGGCATTTCTGTGCACAGTGTGGTCTCCTACTCCTTTCACAGCTCTGGTCTGGGTATCAAAGTAGAAAACAGAATCAAACTCTGTACATTTCTGGGATATATTCAATGGCAACCCAAAGACTGTAAGACCATAAGACTTAGGAGCAGAATTAGGCCATCTGACCTATCGAGTCTGCTCCACCATTCAACCGTGGCTGATCCTGTTGTTTTTAATCTCCTCTTCAACCCCAGTTCCCGGTCTTTCCCCATAACCTTTGATGCCATGTCCAATCAAAAACCTACTAATCTTTGCCCTAAATACACCCGACGACCCGGCCTCCACAGCTGCATGTGCAACAAATTCCACAAATACACCACCCCTTTGGCTAAAGAAATTTCTCCAGATCTCTGTTTTGAAAGGGCTCCCCTCTATCCTGAGGCTATGCCCTCATGTCCTGGACTCTCCCACCATTGGAAACATCCTTTCCATATCTCCTCTGTCTAGGCTTTTCAGTATTTGAAAGGTTTCAATGAGATCCCCACTCATCGTTCTGAATTCCAGCGAGTACAGTCCTAGAGCCATCAAACGTCCCTCCTATGATAAGCCTTTCATTCGCCTGCTGTAGGTGTGTGAGGTTCTCTAGATTCATCAGGCAGGATTTTTCCTGAAGGAAACCATGCTGACCATCTTGCCCTGCGTCACCAACTATTCCATCACCTCATTCTTAACAATTGACTCCAACATCTTCCCAACCACTGAGGTCAGGCTAACTGGTCTACAATCTTCTTTTTGCTGCCTCCCTCCTTTCTTAAAGAGTGGAGTGACATTCACAATATTCCAGCACCATGCCAGAGTCCAATGATTTTTGAAAGATCATTTCCTTTTTTTTGTAGTTTATTTTTTTATTGTTCATCATCAAACAAACATTTCCATAAGATGTATTTCAGACATTGTACATATATATCATATAATCATATATATCACAAATGTCCACAAAGTATTTATCTGAGGTATACACTTATAGAAAAGGGCGGAAAGAAAAAACAAGAAAAAGGAAAAAACTATGTACAAGTAGAGAGTGATCTTTTTTTTACAACATATTCATTGATTTGTGAGAATAAAATCAGGCCTATGAGGCATTATGTAGTTAAATAATTTTCCCAGTATGAATCAAATTGTTCCAGCTTATGATTAACAGATGCTGTTATCTTCTCCATTTTGTAAATGTCCATTGTAATTTCCATCCATGCATTTAAAGTTGGGCTCTCCTGTGATAACCATTTCCTGGTAAGAGTCTTTTTACCAGCCACCAACAGTATATTCATTAAATATTTATCTCTTTTCAACCATTCTTGAGGTATATATCCAAAATATATGGTCTTACTCTCTAAGGCCTTACACCCTCTCAGTAATCCCATTATGATAGTAACCTCCCTGTTTGCTGGAGAAATTGTGGAAATCAAAATGCAAATCATTATCATATTTTTTGGGACTGCCTTGTTATCAAAAACTATTGGAGGGGGATACACAATGCCCTACAAGACATCTTTAAATGTGAAAGATCATTTCTATTCCCACGACAATCTTTAACACTTTTGGAACCCTAGGGAGCAGTTCATCTGCTCCGGGTGACTTATGTACCTTCAAGTCTTTCAGCTTTTTGAGCACCTTCTCTCTTGTAACAGTAACTGCATCCACTTCTCTTCCTTCACACACTACAACGTCAGACATACTGATAGTGTATTCCAGAGTGAAGACTGATGCAAAATACTCGTTTAGTTTATCAGCCATCTCCTTGTCCCCCATTATTATTTCTCCTGCCTCATAATCTAACGGTCCTATATCCACTCTCAATTCTCTTTTATTTTTAACAGACTTAAAAAACTTTTACTGTACACTTTAATAATAATATTGGCTAGTTTGCTTTTATACTTCATCTATAAATCATTCATCTAATGATTTTTAGTTGCTGTCTGTGGGTTTTTAAAAATTTCCCAGTCCTCTATCTTCCTGCTAATTTTTGCTTTGTTGTATGCCCTTTCTTTTGCTTTTACAATAGCTTTGACTTCCCTTGCCAGCCATGGTTTTTCTACTTTACCACGTGATTATTTCTTCATTTTTGGAATACATATGTCTTGTACCTTCCTCATTTTTCCCAGAAACACACACCATTGCTGCTCTGCTGACATCCCTGTCAGCAGCTGATTCTAATTTACTGTGGCCAACTCCTCTCTCATACCACTGTAATTTCCCTCACTGCACTGAAATAATGCTGCATCAGACTTCACTTTCTCTCTATCAGATTTCAAGAGGAACTCAATCATATTGTGATCACTGGTTCCTAAAGATTCTTCTCCCTTAAGCTCCCTAATTGCCTCCGGTTCATTATATAACACCCAATCCAGTATAGCTGATCCCCTCGTAGGCTCATTGACAAACTGCTCTGAAAAGCCAACTCTTATGCATTTGAGAAACTCACTCTCTTGAGATCCATTACCAACCTAATTTTCCCAATCGACCTGCATGTTAAAATCTCCCATGACTGCCACAACATTGCCCTTTTGACTGGCCTTTTCTATTACCTGTTGTAACCTGTGGTCCACCTCCCAGCCACTGTTGGGAGGCCTGTATATAACCACCATCAACGTCTTTTTACCCTTGCAGTTCCTTAACTCAACCCACAAGGATTCAACATCTTCCGATCAGATATCACATCTTTCTACCGATTTGATGTCATTGTTGACCAGTAGAGCCACACCACCCCCTCTGCCTACCTTCCTATCCCTCTGATATAACGTGTAACCTTGGACATTCAGCTCCCAACCACAACCATCTATCAACCATGATTCAGTGACGGCCACAACATCATACCTGGCAATCTGTAATAGTGCAACAAGATCATCCACCTTATTTCTTATACTGCGTGATTTAGATACAATACCTTGAGTACCATAATTGCTATCCTTTCTGATTCTGCTATCTCTTCTGATTCGATATTCAGCCTGTTGGCTGCAACTAAGTCCCACCTCCTGCCTGCCCTTCCTGACAATCTGACTGCACGCTATCTTTACTTTTTTACTATCCGTTCTATCCTGAATCCCTTCACTCCAGTTCCCACCCCTCACCAAGTTCATTTAAACCCTCCCCAACAGCTCTAACAAAGCTACTCGTGAGAATATTGGTCTTCCTCGGGTTCAGGTGCAATGCGTCACTTTTGAACAGATCATTTCTCCCCCAGAAGAGATCCCGATTATCCATGAATCTGAAGCCCGGCTCCCTGCACCAGCTTCTCAGTCACACATTTATCTGCCAAATTGTCCTGTTTCCACCCTCACTGCAGCATGGCACAGGCAGCAGTCCTGAAATTACTACCCTGCTACCCACCTTCTCAGTGTATGGAGCCCTTGAAAGCACACCCACAACGTCCACTGGTTAGATGGTGACACATAAATTTGTGAAAACTAAACTGAGAAGTGTGTTAGTGTCATGATACAGTGGCACGGAATACACTAAACTCACACTTTTTTTTACACTGCTAGAAGTGCATCCAGCTCCAGCTCCTAACAAACCATGTTAGGGAACCGGAGCAGGAGCTGGATGACGTTCGGAACATTCGGGAGAATGGGGAGTTTATAGATAGTAGTTTCAGGGAGGTAGTTACGCCAAAGGAGCAGGGCGCAGGTAATTGGGTTACCGTTTGGCGAGGGAAGGGGTAAGGGTAGGCGGAGCAGGTGGCCATTCCCCTCAACAACAAGTATACTGATTTGGATACTGTTGGGGGGGGGGAATGAATTACCAGGGACAAGCTGTGGCAGCCAGATCTCTGGCACTGAGTCTGGTTCTGCAGTGCAGAAGGGAGGGGGGAAGAAGAGGAGAGCGGTAGTGATAGGTGACTCGATAGTTAGAGGTAATCTGTGGTCATGACAGAGACTCCCGGATGGTTTGTTGCCTCCTGGGTGCCAGGGTCAGGGATGTCTCTGATCACGTGCACAGCATTCTGAAGTGGGAGGGTGAGCAGCCAGATGTCATGGTACACATTGGTACCAATGACGTAGGAAGAAAGAGTAAGGAGGTCTTGAAGAGTGCGTATAGGGAGCTTGGTAGGAAGTTAAAAAGCAGGACCTCGAGGGTGGTAATCTCAGGATTGCTACCTGTGCCACGTGCCAGTGAGGGTAAGAACAGGATGCTCTGGAGGATGAATACGTGGCTGAGGAACTGGTGTAGGGGGCAGGATTTCAGATTTCAGGATCTTTGGGACCTCTTCCGGGGCAGGTGGGACCTGTACAAGAGAGACGCGTTACACCTGAACTACAAGGGGACCAATATCCTTGCAGGGAGGTTTGCTAGTGCTATTGGGGAGGGTTTATACTAGATTTGCAGGGGGATGGGAACCAGAATGCCAGAGCAGATAGTGGAGTGGGGGTGAAAATAAATGATGTTAAAGGTTCATGCAAAGTCACAAATAGAAGAGTTGTGTGTGGTGGTAATAATCTTCTCAGGTGTGTCTATTTCAATGCGAGGAGTATTGTGGAGAAGGCTGACGAGCTGAGGGCATGGATTGACACATGGAATTATGGCATTATAGCCATCAGTGAAACTTGGCTACAGGAGGGGCAGGACTGGCAGCTTAATATTCCAGGGTTCCAATGTTTCAGACGTGATAGAGACAAAGGGATGAAGGGTGGGGGGGGGGGGGGTGGGTGGTGGCATTGCTAGTCAGGGAAAATGTTACAGCAGTGCTCAGGCTGGATAGATTAGAGGGCTTCTCTACCGAGGCCATATGTGTGGAGCTGAGAAACAGGAAAGGTATGACCACATTAATGGGGTTGTATTATAGACCACCCAATAGTCAGGGAGAATTGGAGGAGCAAATCTGCAGAGAGATAGCAGACAACTGCAGGAAACATAAAGTTGTGATAGTAGGGGATTTTAATTTCCCACATATTGATTGGGACTCCCATACTGTTAAAGGTCTAGATGGGTTAGAGTTTGTAAAATGTGTTCAGGAAAGTTTTCTAAATCAATATATGGAGGCACCACCTAGAGAAGATGCAATATCAGTCCTCCTATTAGGAAATGAGTTAGAGCAGGTGATGAAAGTGTGTGTAGGGGAACACTTTGGGTCCAGTGATCCTAGCACCATTAGTTTCAACTTGATCATGGATAAAGATAGATCTGGTCCTCGGGTTGAGGTTCTAAACTGGAAAAAGGCCAAATTTGAAGATATGAGAAAGGATCTAAAAAGCGTGGATTGGGACAGGTTGTTCTCTGGTAAGGATGTGATTGGTAAGTGGGAGGGCTACAAAGGAGAAATTGAGATGCAGAGATTGTATGTTCCTATCAGGATTAAAGGCAAAGTGAATAAGAATAAGGAACCTTGGTTCTCAAGGGATATCGGAACTCTAATAAAGAAGAAGAGAGAGATGTATGACATGTATAGGAGACAGGGAGCAAATAAGGTGCTTGAGGAGTATAAAAAGTGCAAAAAATACTTAAGAAAGAAAGCAGAAGGGCTTAAACAAGACATGAGGTTGCTTTGGCAGTCAAGGTGAAGGATAATCCAAAGAGCTTCTACAGGTAGATTAAGAGCAAAAGAATAGTAAGGGATAAAATTAGTCCTCTTGAAGATCAGCATGGTCTGCTATGTATGGAACCAAAAGAAATGGGGGAGAACTTAAATGGGTTTTTTGTGCCTGTATTTACAAAGAAAACTGACATAGAGTCAATGGAAATACAACAAACAAGTAGTGGGGTCATGGTACTGACACAGATTGAAGAGAAGGAGGTGCTTGCTATCTTGAGGCAAATCAGAGTAGATGAATCCCCAGGACCAGACAGTGTATTCCCTCGGATCTTGAAGGAGACTTCAAGCAATGTACCGAGTCAGCTGTACTTCAAATGGGCCTTCCCACCGAGACTCAAGGCAATGCTTTCGTCAGTTCAATCTCACCAGTACCCATCTCCAGGCTAATAGGTGTGACACTCTGAAGCCGGTACAATCTTCTGGCCTTCAGTATCTGTTAATGAAAACAGACATCCCACCCTGCAAGAACTCATTTCAGGGAGGTGACACACTCCCTCCCCTCCCCACCGGTCGACCTCCAAGGGTGTATTTAATACTTTGTTTAGTGATTTTGTCTAAACTGTAAACCAAGTTTTGGGATATGCAGAAAATATGACATTAAAATATGTACTTATGATATATTATCATGGAGTCATTTTTTATTCCATTACAACTTTAAGCAAGTCTGCAGGGAGTTTGGCCTCATCACGTAGGGCATCAATAGAGTAGCTCCTTAGCAGCGAGCCAGCTAGTTTAAATAACGTTAGCTATGCTAATGAATGAACAACACCTGTTAAACTCACCTCAACATGTCTTTTACAGTCATTTAACCCACCATGGGCAATAGAAAAGTCACTGTTGCAAACAGTGCAGCGAGCAACACTCTCATTATTTTTGACCCCTATCAGGCAGGGGTATACTTTAGTGTAGTCTGGGGTGAAGTACGTTTTATATTTTCTTTTTCTGGAACACTCCACTATGGCGCTGCAGGACACTAAACTGAACTGATGGACAATGAAAGAGAGAGAGAGGTTGACTGTAAAGCCCACCCACAGAGAAAACTGATAGGTCTACTTAGCACAAAGAGAGACCAATCAGGATGCTCCCTCTCACTCTCGCTTTTCCTCTTCCTGTCACTTTCAAAAAAAATTTGATTTCCGGGATGTTATATATAACTTGCGGGCATCAGAGAGTCGCTATCAATATGCGGGAGCCTCCAGGAACTGGTAGGGTGGGATGTCTGTGAAAAGCTTTGAGTGTGTATCAGTGCCACACAATACAGCAGTATGCTTTCACTCATGGTATGGATGTCATCTGTTTAACCCAGAGGGGAGGAGCCACTGGTAATAGCACGAGGCATGCCAATACTATCCCATTCACAGACAGGCCTGTCACATGACTGGGAGCACAGCACGTCGTCATGAGAACCATGTTACACAGTACTGCTGTCACAAAGCAACAACATTCATGATGTTTGCAAGAGAATACGCTTGAGTGTTTCCTTGAATGATGACAGTTCCTTGTTGGATTGTGATCAGTAGTAATTAGAACAGGAGAAGGCCATTTGGACCCTCAAACCTCATGATTGATCCAATTTTGGCCTCAGTCCCTTCACTCTTCACCCTGAGGCCAAATCCATCTGAGCCTTGAACCTACCGAATGGCCAATCCCTCAGGTCTCCAGGGAAAACATTCCAGACACCCCGGAACCTCAGAGGGTGAAACAGTCCTGTTCACCGTCTTTAGTAGTAATTCACTTCATCTGACTGGTTGTGTTAACCAACACTGTCGTCACTGCTACAACACAAGAACTGTACCAACAAAGTTACACACAATAAGATATTGATCAGATTTAACCCAAATATATTGCTATTCCACAGTTGTTAATGAAATTTTCTAAGATTCAAGAAAAAGGCAAAACATTAAATATTTGAAAAAGAAAACCCAAATAAAGGGTAGGCAAAGAAGAGAAAGTCTGCTGATACTGAAAATACGAGCAAACTACACAAAATGCTGGAGGAACCCAGCGGGCCAGGCAACATCTATGGAAAAAGTACAGTCGACATTTCAGCATGAAACCCTACTGAAGGTACATTTTTCCAGCGATCATATAAACTCCAGGAGACACATCTTAATCAGGGCTGATAAAGCTGTATGATCCAAAGTCAGATGTCGCAAAAATATTCCCCACAATCCAAAGTGAATTTATTTTCAAAGTACCTATATGCCATTCTTACGAGAGTCATTATCATGCAAAGACCCCGTAAAGTGAGTCCACAGGTTGTGGGTTCAGCTCAGTGTCGGATAACTTCCCTCACCCGAACACTGAACTGATTCCAAGACCTATATATCACTTTTCAAAGACTGTTACTCATGTTCTCGATATTTACTATTACTGTTTTATTTTTTTTTGTAGTTACAGTACTTGTCTGTTTCACACCGGTTGTTTGACAGGCTTCGTTCTCTGCAGGTGTTCATTGAATCTATTGTGTTTCTTTATCTTTACTGTGAATGCCTGCAAGAAAGTGAATCTTGAAATGAAGAAAAAAACTATAAGGAGTGAAATGACATTCAGTTGTCCAATCACAGAACACTTGTACATTCATACTACCCTGAAATACCCCAAATAGGCAATTTATTACACAGTGTTGCAGCCTGTGCCCCACCAGAGATAATACTCTCCCACTTCCCACAATAACTTGTGCAGAGTGGCAGAATCCATTCTTGCAAAAATATTTCTTTCTCTCTCTCTTTCACTCCCTCTCTCCCCCACCCCCAACCACCCCTTGGGCATGGGCCGGCTTCACCTGGGGAACACCTGAGCTCCAGTAAACAACTCACATTTATACAGTAGAGTTAAATTCACCTGAGACCATTTGAAGTGGGGGAAGGGGAGACAAAATAACTTCAGCTCTCCATTAAATGTCAGCAGGGCCATGGTAAGCATAAACAGAGACATTACCAGCTCCTCAGTAATCGATTGTACACCACAGTGTATTTGCATTGTCTACAAACTTGACCTGTTATCATTCAGACCACCCACAGCATTCTTGTGTTGGCCAATCAGCACATTCTCCTTTCTCCCACATGCTTGGCCAAAGCAACTAAATGGTCTTCCATGCTAATCTGGGAAAGGATGGAGTGGGGAGCAGTTGTCCATCATTCACACCCATCAGGAATTATCAGTGGGGACACTGGACTTCCTAGTTGCAAGTCCATCACAGAATTAATTCTGTCCTTCCATTTCCCCAACTCCATGACATTCACGAAAGCGCAAAACATTTTTCTTCTCGACTGTGGATTTAGTCAATCCTTTAGTCAAATGTACTACAGGTACTTATATATTTCTCAACATCACATTTACACAATGTTACAGCTCGAGGGTCAGACCCTTGTTCAGTCACAGAGATGGCCAGGCATCGTGCACAGCTTGCAGGCAATCTGGTAGGTCTGAGCAGTGACTGAGTATGGATTTCAGCAAGGCATTTGGTGAGGTACCCCATGCAAGGCTTATTGAGAAAGTAAGGAGCTATGGGACCTAAGGGGACATTCTTTTGTGGATCCAGAACTGGCTTGCCCACAGAAGGCAAAGAGTGGTTGTAAACGGGTCATATTCTGCATGGAGTTCAGTGACCAGTGGTTTGCCTCAGGATTTGTTCTGGCACCCTTACTCTTCGTGATTTTTATAAATGACCTGGATGAGGAAGTGGAGGGATGGGTTAGTAAGTTTGTTGATGACACAAAAGTTGGAGGTGTTGATGATAGGGTGGAGGGCTGTCAGAGGTTACAGCGGGCCATTGATAGGATGCAAAACTGGGCTGAGAAGTGGCAGATGGAGTTCAACTCAACAAATACAGTCAGTGGCCACAGTATCAGGTGTGAAGTGGTTCATTTTGGTAGGTCAAATATGATGGCAGAATATAGTATTAATGGTAAGACTTTTGGAAGTGTGGAAGATCAGAGGGATCATGAGGATCATCAGCATCCATCATCGAGAACCCTCATTATCCAGGACATGCTCTCTGCCCATTACCACCATCAGGGTGCAGGTGCTGGAGCCCGAAGATGCGCAATCAAACTTTAAGGAGTAGTTTCTTCCGCTCCACCATCAGATTACTGATTGGTCCATGAATTCTTGAACACTAACTCACTATTTCAATTTAGCATTTTTTTACAACTGATCATAATTTTTAATTATGTATTGCATGGTACTGCTGCCACAAAACAACAGATTTCTTGATGTACGCATGTGATAATAACCTGCTCTTGTTTTTTTGAATTATGACAGTGCCTTGCTGGACAGAGTTGGGTATTTGGCTCCTCAAACCTGATGATTGATCTGATTTTATCCTCAGCCCCTAACTCTCCACCCTGAAGCCAAAATCCATCTGAGCCTTGAATATATACTCAGCGGCCACTTCACGAGGTACACCTCGACAAGAGAATGTAAATGCAAGTATCAGATCAGCCAATCATCTGGCAGCAACTCAATGCATTGAAGCATGCAGGCATGGTCAAGAGGTTCACTTGTTATTCAGAATGGGGACAAAATGTGATCAGGGTGACTTTGATGTTGGAATGATTACTGATGCCATACGCGTTGGTTTGAGCATTTCAGAAACCGTTGATCACCTGGGATTTTCATGCACAACCTTCTCCAGAGTTTACAGAGAATAGTGTGAAAAACAACAAAACACCCAGTGTGCCGCAGTTTCGTGGACAAAAATAGTTGGTTAATGAGAGAGATTAGATGAGAATAGTTCAAGCTGACAGGAAAGCGATAGTAACTCAGATAACCATGTGTCATGACCGTGGTGTGCAGAGGAGCATCTCGACACACTACACATCGAGCCTTAAAGTGGATGAGCTACTGCAACAGACAAACGTGAACACACACTCAGTGACCAGCAGGGGCCTCCTCTGCCTGATACAGTGGCCACTGACTGTATTTGATGGCCACGTCCACAGTTCTCTGGCAAAAGAGATCCAGAGATCCAGGAGATCTCAGGTTGTGAAAAAGTCCCATTTGTAGGTAATGACTGGATCTGATTGATTGTTAAATTGACTTTAACTGTCGTCACTGCTACAATACAAGAACTTACCAACAAAATGATACACAATAAGATATTGATCAGACAAGCCCAACTTTATTGATATTCCATTGTCATTAACTGTATCACCATATAATTCAAGAAACAGACAAAACATTAAATATTCCACTATGACAAAGAAAACACAATTAATGTCTAAATGATTATGCAAACTCACTCCAGGAGAGACCTTTTAAACAGGGCTGATGGAGTTATGTGATCTAATATCAAATGTCACAAAAATATTTCCCAGTATCCGAAGTAAACTGAATGTCAAAATAACTTTATTATCAAAGTACATATTTACCACCAAATACAACTGGATTTTCATTATCCAATTAAATGAAGAAAAATAAAAGAAAAAGGAGTGAAATGACATTCAGTTGTCCAATCACAGAAAACTTCTACATCTATTTTACCTCTGAAATACCTCAATAAGGCAATTTATTGCACAGTGTTGCAGCCTGTACCTCACCAGAGATAATACCCTCCCACCTCTCGCAATAAATTGTGCAAGCAGATTGGCAGAATCCATTCTTGCATCTCTCTCTCTCTCTCTCTCTCTCTCTCTCTCTCTCTCTCTCTCTCTCTCTCTCTTTCTCTACCCCTCTTGGGTATAGGCCGACTTCACCTGGGGAACACCTGAGCTCCAGTAAACAACTCACATTTATAAGGTAGAGTTAAATTCGCCTGAGATTATTTGGAGTCGGGGAGACAAAGAACCTCAGCTCCCCACTAAATGTCAACAGGACCATGGACAGCATAATCAGAGACATTACCAGCTCCTCAGTAATCGATTGAACACCACAGTGTATTTGCATTGTCTACAAACCTGACCTCTTATCATTCAGACCACCCACAACATTCTTGTGTTGGCCAATCAGCACATTCTCCTTTCTCCCACATGCTTTGCTAAAGCAACTAAATGAACTTCCATGCTAATCTGGGAAAGGATGGAGTGGGGAGCAGTTGTCCATCGTTCACACCCATCAGGAATTATCAGTGGGGACACCAGACTTTCTAGTTGCAAGTCAATCACAGAAGTAGTTCTGTCCTTCCATTTCCCCAACTCCATGAATTTCACAAAAGCTCAAACTGTCTTCCTTCTTTTGAATGTGATTTACTAAATCCTTTTGTCAAATGTACTACTTGTATATTTCTCATTATCACTTTCATACAATGCTATATTTACACTAAAATAAGCTTGTGAGAAGATGGTGGGCGCAGATGGCTAAAGTTACTTGCAATAAGGAACCAGTGTCTGTATGCACCAGTTTACACTACATGAAAACACGATTCAGGACAAAGGACTGACCTTACCTATAATCTTCACACTTATCCCCTTGGACACTAAGCACCTCAGATTGAGTAATAACTGTGCAGTCTTTGAGAATTTGGCTTCCAATGTTGACTAGTTTCCATTTCCGCAAGGATGAGATGTTTGTGATATCTGAACAAAATTCCCCACGTCATGAGGAGTGAAGAATCGGATGAGCTTGTATTTCAGAGCTGGGAATGAAGCAGGTTATGTAGGGTTTGACAATGAAGGGTAGTACATGGGACGATCTGAATACTTATCTACAGTGTTCCTATTTGAGTCTACAAATGATATCTCATCATTATGTGATTATATTAATTGAGAACTCTCAAACAATAAGCCTAATTTAAACATGAAAACTCTCCATTATTGGTCAGAAATCCATACTGTTCTACAATGAAACCTGGAAACACTGGTCCATTCTCACCCTGTAATGATTGAACAGTAAGTGGCCAACGAAGTGGCAGCAGAAACTAAGCTTGGCTTGAATTTTAACAGGTTTAAAGTATATAAAAGCCACAAATCATAACTTTTAACCCCACATATATGGGCAAGGTATTTGCATAAAATGTGTTTAGTGCTCTGATTTCTATAGTGCAAATCCAGCTGCCTTTTGACAAGTTAAAAACATCCTGAGTATGTTAAATGACAAGTGATTCCAGTGACCATTATTAAAAAGTGCAATAGCAAAATGTCGCCTCAATTCCCAGTAGGAATATAAGGTGTATCTCCTCCACCCTGACGGTGACCTCAGCTTAGCACAACAAAGTGGGAGGCATTTTAGGTGTTGGAACAAGACTGGGAATCAGAATTAGGAAGTTTTGGCACCAGGAAGTCCTGCCTGTGGTGGACGATGCGGAAGTGTTTGAGGGAGCAGCCCCCCAATTTATGATGGGTCTTAAAAGTAGAGGAGGCCTCATCGGGAGCACCGGATACAATAGACAACCCATCTGATTCACAAGTGAGGTGTTGCCTCACCTGGAAGGACCGTTTAAGGCCCTGAATTGAGGAGGAGGTGTTTGGGCAGGTCCAGCCTTTCGGACGCTTGCAGGGTTAGGTGCCTGGAGGGAAATTAGTGGGAAGGGAGAATGGACAAGGGAATCACAGAGGGTGGGAGCTATCCCTGCAGAAATTTGGTGGGGGGGGGGTGAACTAAAGATATGTTTATTGTGAATAATGTATTCCACATTCTGCAATGTTCTGCATGGTGACACAAACTACAAGGTTTACAGATTGAGGTTAGGTACCAAATGGAACAGGGAGCAATCAATTAAGAAGATATTGTGTTGAAAAAGAAATCAATTCTTCTCAACTAACTTGCTCCTAAGTCATTTAGATTTCAATTTCTTTGCATGAAGTTTTCTTTTCACCATTGAAGCAAACACTCTGTAAACTGGGAATCAGAAAAGAACCAAGGAAACTAGGAGATTAAACCAACAAGGACGAGAAATAAAACAATTGCATGATGCACAGGAAATTCCCCACCCTTCCTACTTGAAAAGCTACAACATTCTCTTTCTACTTAAACAGCTTTATCGCTCCACGCCTGACGATGTGATTGAACGTCACTCCTGGGCTTATCCTGACACCGCTGCAGAGTCAGTATCATCACTATCCTGCAGATAGATACAAACATGCAATGATTAACCACCATTCTGAAGGGAAAAGAATATCATATCACGTTATTTAAACTTCAAAAGGGCTTAAGAAAAACAATTTCCTTGCACGTCCACACCATGCTGCCACAGTTCCTCCATTTCAATGAAAGCCCCTTCCACCCCCTCAGGTTTCAAACCCCTCCCACCCACCTCCTCCTTGCCATTATTTTTGAGGAAGGAAAGGGGACATTTCCACAGTCTCCTTGCATGACAAACATCAATCTCTGACTAGAGAAGCTCAAACACCTACAGGAGGTAAAAACCGACACTAATATTTCCAGAGTATAACAGCCAAGGAGAGAAAGGATTGAGAACATCTGCAAGAAGCAATGTCTCAGGATGATGAGATCAGTCAGCACCTCATCCCTCTTCCTGTTGTTGCCATTTGGCAGGAGGCACAGGGCAGCAAAAAGCTAATTTGTGGCATCTGTGTGCAGGGTATGTATGCCCATGATAGTCACATGACTTTACAGCACTGAAACAGGCCCTTTGGCCCATCCAGTCCATGCCAAACTATTAATCTGTCTCGTCTGACTGAGCTGTGCCCAGACTGTCACCCTATTTACCCCTCTCATGCATATATCTATCCAAATTTCTCTTAAATGTTGAAACTAAACCCAGATCACCTCTGCTGGCCACTTATTCCACACTCTCATCTCCCTCTGTGTGAAGAAGCTCCCCATCATGAAACCTGAAGCATTTTGCCTTTCTCCCTTAACCCATGGCCTCTTGTTCTAATCTCACACAATCTAGAAAGCCTGCTTGCATCTCCCCTATTGATACCCATCATAATACAAATGTTGTATTATCTAAAGATTTGCAGAAACTATTATAGTAACACTGAGATAACTCCCTCTTCTTACCCATGGCATGGGTAATTCCTTGGTCTTACACCACTCGGCAAAGCATTTCTCTGCAGCGTCCACACACTTCTTGCCGGTCTTCTTGCAGAACACTTGGATCAGCTGCTCTGAAAACCTCTCTGGTAGATTCTGAGATACCTGGGTGGGCACCAGAGTGAGAGCGATTAATACCCACAACCACGAGGAGATATACAAACTTACGAGGTAGCTGGCCACACAGCCGCTCGAGTCTATTGCACTTCCCAGTAAGATCATGACTAATCTGTTGTAACTTCCAATCCACCATCTTGACTACTCACAGTAACCACCCACCAGTTTATCATGCCTTTGTCTTGAAAATACTCAAGTTCTTTGCTTCCAAGAAAAAAGTTCCAAGGATGCATCATCTCTGAGAGAAAAGGCTTTGCCTCACCTCTTAAAAGAGCAACCATCTATGTTTAAAAACTGAACGCCTAGTTCTACAGTTTCAAAAAGAAAACATCCTTTCCACTTCAATCCTGGCAAGCCCCGTTAGAAACATAGACACATAAAAAACCTACAGCACCATACAAGCCCTTCGGCCCACAGAATTGTGCTGAACATGTCCCAAAAGAGGTCCCAATGATCCAGAAATCTGAATCCCTGCCCTCTGTTCCAATCCCTCAACCTCATTCTATTCCTTTCCTCAGTGTCGCGTGGCACAGGCAGTAATCCCAAGATTACTACCTTTGCAGTCCTGCTTCTCAACTTCCTTCCTAACTCCCTGTAGTCTGTTTTCAAGACCTCTTCCCTTTTCCTACCAATGTCATTGGTACCAATATGTACCACAACCTCTGGCTGTTCTCCCTCCCACTGCAGGACATCTTTGACGTGATCTGAAACATCCCGGACCCTGGCACCTGGGAGGCAACCAACCATCAGAGTTTCTTTCCTGCATCCACAGAATCACCTGTCTGACCCCCTAACTACAGTGTCACCTATCACTACTGCCTTCCTCTTCCTTTCCCTACCCTTCTGAGCCACAGGGCCGGACTCTATGCCAGAGGCATGGCCACTGTGATTCCCCCCAAGCAGGCTGTCCCCCCAACAGTACTCAAACAGGAGTACTTATTGTCAAGGGGGACAGCCACAGGGGTACTGTCTAGTACCTAACTCCTCCCCTTCCCCCTCCTGACTGTGACCCACTTGTCTGTCTCCCATGGCCCTGGTGTGACCACCTGCCTATAACTCTTTTCTATCACCTCCTTGCTCTCCCTGACCAGACGAAGGTCATCGAGCTGCATCTCCAGTTCCCTAAAGTGGTCCCTTAGGAGCTGCAGCTCAATACACCGGGTGCAGGTATGGCCATCCGGGAGGCTGGGAGACTCCAGGACTTCCCATATCTGACACCGAGCGCGGAAAACCGGCCTCACACACGTACTACTTCCTTTCTGCAATTAACACAGGTGGACCTATCTCGCATCATCCCGTTATCACCTAAGCCCGTTGAGCTAAAGCCCTATCACTCTGCCACCTCTCACTCTGCTACCCGCTGGATATGGCGGTCTTCTTTTTAGACTTTTCCCGCTCTACTGGCTGACGTCACGCGCCTGTGCAGTCTTGCCTCTCTTTTACTCCAAGTAGTAAAACTACTTTCGCTCTGGAAATCCTTAGCCATTCACCCGCAGCCTTCTTGCTCCGAATAACCCTGTTGTACTGTATGTTTCAAACGACTCTCCTCTCACATTTATAAAGTCCGGGAAATGCATGTTCAGCCTGTCCAGACTATCCTGTTATGACAACCAGACCACAATGAGCTTCCTAGAGCAACGGAGCAAGGTTCAGATTGCAGACACACCAAGTTCAGACTGAATCCCAGTGAGATGGCCAATATCTCCAGAGACGATGATGGCTGGGAAGCAAACTGAAAACAGTGGAAAGCCCACAGCGAGAGCCCCAGTCACAACCCCAACAGTGGCCGGTGCAAGGCTGGAAGGAAACGAGTTCACACGCTGCTTCAGCAGCCAGACGTGTTTATATCTCCGATGCTCGGGAGGTTACCTGCTCTCTGCTGATTTTGAAGGCCTTGTCAGGGTTATTCTTGCGGTAGAATCGAACATTATTAATGGGGTTTTTCTCTTGCATCCCGTAGTTCATTGAAATAACCTAGTGTGAGAAATTTTAGTTATATTTATTCATGGTAAAATACAAATTACTCTCTCATAAATAGCCACAAAATAAAGCAAACTGTATTTTTTATCACATTGGTCACAAGCCCATCAATTATGACAGTTACTCTATTGATAGAAGTGCAGCCTCTTAGTTCCATAGTGCAGGCTCAATCCCAAACTCCTGCACAGAGATTATACAATTTCCCTGTGAACATGCAAATTTCCCTGAGGTGCACCAGTTTCTCCCACATCCCAATGACAAGCGGGTTAAATGTCTGTGGTAAATTACACCTACAGAGCGGGTAAGTGATAGGATCTGGGGGGGATTTGATGGAAATGAGGGATGATTCAAATGAGATGTGTGCATGGGTGTTTGGTGATTGCCACAGAGTCAGTGACCTGGCTTTAATCCTGATCTCAGGTACTGTCTATGTGGAGTTTGCATGCTCTCCCATAACCAAGGGGAATTCCTTGGGGTTTCAGATTTTCTCCCAAATCCCAAATTGTGCACATTTGTAAATTAATTGACCACTGTAATTAACCCTTGGTGTGCAGGTGAGTGCTGGAATCTGTACTGAGTTAATAGGAACATGTGGAGAATAAAATAGATGAGGGTAGGATTAGGTAAATGGGTACCTGATGACTGATCAAACGGCTTGGTTCCATAATGGCACAATCTGCCAGATGTATAGAGAACTCTCCTCTCCATCATTAATGAGCCAGTACTCACATTTACAATGAAATCTTTTGCCTCGACTTCAACACCCACTTGTTCTGAGAGAACAGCTTCAACCAATTTAGTCTTCAGCTCAGCAATCTCCTCCTGATGGAGAGAGAACATTTCAAGTGAGTCTGGTTAAATTTGTAAATGTACAAATAAAATCCAAACTACAATAAAACATCGACTGCAGTCTGTGACAGTCAACACCTACAGGGATTGTAATGTTACAAATGACCGTTCAGGAAGAGGAAACTTTTGAGAGCATATGCCCAAATTTTCTCGAATGCCATTATAATTTTGAGCAGAGATTATCAATGATTGATGAATTAGTAACAGTAATTATGGACCTTGTTCCGTAAGGAAATATAATGCTTATTTATGTGCATTCATTGTGTAACACCCTGGTTAAGATTTTTACGATGCTCTAGATATTTCATTTTAGCAGTTCTCTTCTTCTTGTTCTTCTTCTTCGGCTGTCCATCGATTTCGATGCTGACTGAGGCCTGAGCAAGGTTGTATGGAAGACCGGCAGTTGCCCATGCACAAGTCTCTCCTCTCCACACCACTGATGTTGTCGAAGGGAAGGACATTAAGGCGATACAGCTTGGCACCGGTGTCATCGCAGAGCAACGTGTGGTTAAGTGCCTTGATCAAGGACACAACACGTTGTCTGAGCTGAGGCTTGAGCCAGTGACCTTCAGATCACTAAACCAACACCTTAGCCACTTGGCCATGCGCCAACACAACAGTTCTCTAAAACCAGTCTGTTCTGCTTTTGGCATCCTTGGGCTTGAGCTAAAGTTAAGAGGCTATATTATTCAAGTTAGGAATGTTGTGTCAACCAATCAGGATGGTGGAATTGGGAGAAGGTTCTAGAGAACACTGCCTGATAGGTTTTTGTGATGGACACTGTGGTGCAGGTTGAGGTACTTTCTGAGGGGAGCTGGGAGAGGACAAGAGGGAAGATGGCTGAGGACGTTGTCCCTGTTGCACAAGGTGCTTTGTTACGATGAAAGCTTCAAGGAGGAAGGACCAATACCCCCCGGGGGAGCCCGTTTGTATGAGATAGATTTGGAGTGACATTTGGAAGACGGTGTGTGCTTTCATGCAGACTGTGGTCCAGCACGTGAGTTAAAGACAACTTCAAGATGAACTCCAATGGATGTGCACTTTTGGACTGGGTTAACTGTAGTCGGCCCTTTTTATCTTTTTTTCTTTTCTTTTCTCTACTAACTGTTTGATAAAGCTGACGTTTGTAAATATTGTAATTGTATGGAGTGCATGATCTGTTATTTCTTGTCGACAGATAATTGCATGGGGGCAGTATCTGCACAGTATTCACACAGATCGAGGTTCCGGTGGTTCAGACATCCCAACTTCCCAGTTTTGGTGGGGCCCAAGGAATACCAAACTAGATATACGAAGTTTGAGACAGGTGGTTTTCTCATTGGTGAGTCCACTGGCTGTCAGTGAGGGGCTAATGATACTTGTTAAAAAGGGGTTTCAATTGTTTTACTATTAATAAACACGTAACAGAGAGAGATTGGAAAAAATGAAGCATTTCAGAAAATCTGTTCAAAAATTATTGTAGAAGCAATGTATCAGTTCTCTCTCTGCTTTGCACTTCTGTGCTCTGGGGTTTATTATGTTTATGATGGTAACGGCTACATGAGTGGGGTGTGGTAAATCGACAGGAATAAATTACGCATTCTTGTTTATTTCATTGCAATTTAGAGCTTGGGACTGGTGGAGCTCATATTGTTTGCTGACTGCTGAGGTAACACTCAATAATGCTTAGTTGCTTGTTTGCCAATTGCTAATAAAGGATCAAATGAAAGGTTCGACTTTTAGACCATAAGACAAAGGAGCAGAAGTCGGCCGTTCGGCCCATCGAGTCTGCTCCATCATTTCATCATGAGCTGATCCAATCTTCCCTTTAGTCCCATTCCCCCGCTTTCTCACCATAACTTTTAATGCCCTGACTACTCAGACTTGACTTACCCTGACTTTTGGAGCAATCATTGGAGCTGTGGACACGTCACCCAAGTATAACAGTCCATATGGTCGCAGGTAAAAGGCAAATGTTCTGTTTTGATTTTGGATTAGCCTTGCTACGACTTTCCTGTCAGTAAAATTTTTCTGTAGTTACACCAAATGAACATCAGCTTTTGGATATGCTGGGAAATTAGAAGCACCACAACTTGGAGCAGCTTATTGATTCATGTTGTGTATTTTGGACATCTCACTATAAAAAAACACCTTAAACCTGTGTCCTCTTGTGGCAACCATTTCAGCCCTGGGGAAAAGCCTCTGACTATCCACATGAGCAATGCCTCTCATCATCTTTTTCTCTTTTATATCTTTTTAGTAATTTTAAGAAAAACATAGATGAAATATGAATACAAAGCGATTGAGAATACATAATTAATAGTTTAAATAGACAATCAGATATATAATAATCAATATATAAGGCCTCCCAAACTCATAGTATTAATGTAAAAGAGACAAAAAAAGGGAAAAAAAAACAAAAAAAAGAAAAAAAAACTAACCAACATGGGCCAATATATAAGGTTAAATAAATATATTAGTGCCAATAACTCCGAACCTCCATCCAAATAATTAAGGATAATAAAAGTAAGGTTTAGGAAAAGACAGTTTAACTCATATGAAAATGTTGAATAAATGGTCTCCAAGTTTCTTCAAATTTAACTGAAGAATCAAAAACCACGCTTCTAATTTTTTCTAAACTCAAACAAGAGATAGTTTGAGAAAACCACTGAAATACAGTTGGAGGATTAATTTCTTTCCAATTCAATAAAATAGATCTTCTAGCCATTAATGTAACAAATGCAATCATTCATTGAGATGAAGCGGATAAACGGTTATTATCCATCATTGGTAAACCAAAAATTGCAGTAAAAGGATGCGGTTGAAAATTGATATTTAAAACTCTTGAAATAATACTGAAAATATCTTTCCAATAATTTTGTAAATAAGGACAAGACCAGAACATATGAGTCAATGAAGCAACATCAGAATGACATCTGTCGCAGGTTGAATTAACATGAGAATAAAATCGAGCCAGTTTATCCTTAGACATATGAGCTCTATGTCCAACCTTAAATTGTATTAGGGCATGTTTAGCACAAATAGAGGATGAATTTACCAATAATAAAATTTTTTCCCATTGCTCAGTCTATATAGGACAATGCAACTCTTCTTGCCATTCCTTCTTAATTTTTTCTGATACATCTGGCTGTAAATTCATGATCATCTTATAAATGATGGCTACTAAACCCTTTTGATAAGGATTAAGGGCTAAAATTCTTTCTGTAATGTCCAATGGACATTCTTTCGAAAAAGACTGTAACTCATTATACAAAAAATTTCTAACTAGCAAATATCTAAAAAAATGGGTTTTAGGTAAATTATATTTATTAGATAGCTGTTCAAAGGACATAATGTTATCATCCAGAAACAGATCACGAAAACATGTTATACCTTTTGTTTTCTATAAAAGAAAAGCTTGATCCATAGATGAAGGCCAAAAAAATAGTTAGATATTATAGGACATGATAAAATAAATTTATTCAAACCAAAAAATTTACGAAATTGAAACCAAATTCGTAATGTATATCTGACTATGGGATTAGTTATCTGTTTATTCAATTTGAATAAAGAAAAAGGAGGTGAAGATCCTAAGATTGAAATCAGTGAAGAATCTTGCACAGATTTACATTCCAAATTTACCCATTGTGGGCAAGCAGCTATAGTCAATTCTTGTGTCCAGAATATTAAATACCATATATTAACTGCCCAATAGTAAAATCTTAAGTTTGGTAAAGCCAAGCCGCCCTCCTTCTTAGGCCTCTGTAAATATTTTTTGCACAATCTAGGATTTTTGTTTTGCCACAAGTACAAAGATATTTTGGAATCAATAGTATCAAAGAAAGATTTTAGAATAAAAATTGGTAATGCTTGAAATAAATATAAAAATTTAGGTAGTATCATCATCTTAATAGCATTAACTCTGCCAACCAATGACAAAGATAGTGGAGACTACCTAATAGCAAGTTGCTTAATTTGATCAATTAAAGGTAAAAAATTAACCTTAAATAAATCTTTATGTTTTTTAGTAATTTTAATACCTAAGTAAATAAAATAATCTGTAACAATTTTATATGGTAAATGTTTATAAATTGGAACTTGCATTTTAATGGAAATAGTTCACTCTTGTTAAAATTCAATTTATAACCAGAAAAGTTACTAAATTGAGCAAGCAAAGACGAAATAGCAGGAATAGATCTTTCAGGGTCAGATATATATAATAACAAATCATCAGCATATAATGATACTTCATACGTCCTCTCCCCACGGGTAATACCCAGAATATTGGGTGATTCATGAATAGCTGTAGCCAAAGGTTCTAAAGCAATGTCAAATAGTAAAGGACTTAAAGGGCAACCTTGCCTTGTACCACGAAATAACTGAAAAAAAGGGATTCTTTGATTATTGGTAAAAACTGAAGCTAAGGGTTTATGGTATATTAATTTAATCCATGATATAAATTTTGAACTAAAATTAAATTGTTGCATTGTATTAAATAAATATGACCATTCAACTCTATCAAATACTTTTTCAGCATCTAAAGAAATGACACATTCTGGTATTTTAGATGAAGAAGTATAAATAATATTAATTAATTTTCTAATGTTGAAAGATGAATAGCGATTTTTAATAAATCCAGTCTGATCTTCAGAAATAATTCGAGGTAATATATTTTCTAATCTAATAGTCAAAATTTTACTAAAAATCTTAAAATCCGTATTCAACAAGGATATAGGCTGATAGGATGCACATTCAGTAGGGTCTTTATCTTTTTTAAGAATTAAAGAAATAGAAGCTTCATAAAAAGATTGTGGTAATTTGCCTATACTTAATGCATCTTTAAAAATTTTACAAAGCCAAGGAGAAAGTATAGAAGAAAAAGATTTTAAAAATTCTGCGGAAAAACCATCTGGACCAGAAGCTTTACCAGAATTCATTGAAAAAATAGCCTTTTCTATTTCAGACTCCATAATAGGTGTATCTAAAAATACGTTATCCTCAACAGTTACTTTTGGAATATTCAATTTCCTTAAAAATTCATTTATTATAGAAAAGTCCTTAGTGAATTCTGATTGATATAAGGAATTATAAAAATCTTGAAAGGCTTTATTTATCTCTTAGTGGTCGGTCGTCAGAGTATCATCTTGTTTACGAATCCTAGTAATCTGTCGTTTATCTGAAACAATTTTCAATTGGTTAGCCAATAATTTACCAGACTTATCTCCATATATATATATAGAATTGGGTTTTTGATTTAATTAACTGACTTTCAATCGAAGAGGATAATAATAAACTATGCTCCATTTGAAGTTCCACTCTTTCTTTATAAAGTTCTTTACTAGGGGTCATTGAATAAATCTTATCAATTGCTTTGATTTTATCAACTAATGTTAATATTTTAGAATTAGTTTGTTTCCTAACTCCAGCAGAGTATGAAATAATCTGTCCACGAATATATGCTTTAAAAGTATCCCATAAAATTCCACTAGAGATCTCTGCTGTAGAATTTGTTGAGCAAAACAAATCAATTTGTTGTTTAATAAAGTTAACAAAGTCTAAATCCTGCAATAAAATAGGATTAAACCTCCAAAATTTAGCATTGATATATGAATCTGTTATTTTAATAGTTAACTTCAGAGGTGCATGATCAGATATGGTAATAGAGTCATATTTACAATCAGTAACATCTATAAGTAAATGGTGATCAATGAAAAAGTAATCAATTCTTGAGTAATTATGATAAACATGGGAAAAGTATGAGAACTCTTTGTCATTAGGGTGTAGAAAACGCCAAATTTCACAAACAGCTGAATCAATCATAAAAGAGTTAATAAGAGAAGCTGATTTATTCGGAAGAATTTGGGTGGGCTTGGATCCATCCATCAAAGGGTTTAAACAACAGTTAAAATCCCCACCCATTATCAATCTATATTGATTCAGATTAGGAAAGGATGTAAATAAGCATTTAAAAAATTCAGGACAATCAGTATTTGGAGCATAAACATTAACTAAAACAACTTTTTGATTAAAAAGTAGACCAGTAATAAGCAAAAATCTACCTTGTGAATCTGAAATTGTTTCATGATGTATAAAAGAAGTTGATGAGTCTATAAAAATGGAAACACCTCTTTGGCTTGCGAATTTGAGTGATACTGTTGGTCCTTCCAAAACCTAAAAAAGTGTTGACTATCCACCTTCCTTACATGAGTCTCTTGCACAAAAATAACATTGGCATTCATTCTATGGAATACTTTGAATATTTTTTTCTGTTTGATCAGATGATTTAAACCATTAGTATTCCAAGAAACAAAATTAATAATCCTATCCATATTGACAATATGTATTACAGTTAACACATAAGTTTAAAAAAAAAGTGAACTCATGAACCCGGAAGAAGGAAGTGAGTTCAAGGAGAAACCGGAAGTCACGGCACTGCAACCATTTTTGTAGTTTCATATAAGCCCATGAAATAAAACTAAGCAAAAAGAGAAAAAAGAAAAAGAAAAATTCCCCTCCCTCCACCCTCGAAACCCCAGGAAAAAAGCCAAAAAGAGGCAAGCAGGCAATCTAATACTAAAATTACCCCTGTGTCTCAAGACGGCAACTCAGACAAAAACAAAATTGAAAAAAAAATACAAACAACCCATATTATAAGAAAGGGTTAGTATAACAAAAGCTAAAATATAAAATTAGTATTATATGTATATATATATATATATATATATATATATATATAAAACAAAAGGGTTAAAAAAATTGAATTGATAAAACCCATAAATGAATAATACTAAATTGGTATTTTAAATGAGAGTTTAAAACTTTCAAACACATCAAAACGGATATGACGTTCCAAGCACTAAAGTCTGTCGGGAAGAAGAAACGCCATTTTATTTTATTTTTTTAAATCTTAATATTTAAATGTTAAAAATATAAAAAAGCGTATACAAACTTAAAAAAAACCCTAATAAGTTATTTTTAAAGCTAATAGATTAATAATATCAAAAAATAATAAAGTCAGAATAAGCCAAAAAAAAAGAACTTTTACCGTATATAAAAAATACATGTAAGCCATACCCAAAAAAAAACATCATTCTGTAAAAGATCCAAATCGATAGACTAATTATTACATTACATTACATTACATTAGTCAACCCGATAAAGTGTCATTGTTCCAAAAAGCTTTGAGCATCCGCTGGAGATTTAAACAGCCGAAAAGTTCCGTCTTCAAAAGTAACTCTCAAGTGTGCTGGAAATAACAGCGCTTGCTTGTAGCCTTTCTGGTGAATTTTCGACATAACTGTTCTAAAAGCCATTCTTGCCATTAAAACTTCAGGGCTATAATCTTCCAAAATACGAAACTTAAATTCTTGAAAGCTAATCATACCCTTTTTCCGGGCTGCCCGAATCAGACGCTCTTTGGTATGAGTGTAATGGATCTGGAGAATTACATGTCGTGGTTTCAAATTTGAATCAGAACGAAAGCGAGAGACACGGTGTGCACGGTCGATTATTGGAAGAGAGTCCAGTACTTCTGAACCAAAGACATCCATTAGAAATTTAGAAAAGAAAACGGTAAGATCACCGCTCTCAAATTTTTCCGGAATCCCAATTAACCGAAGATTTTGTCTTCGAGAGCGATTTTCAAGATCAGTAATTTTAGATTTATAACGATCCATCTGTTGAGAAGTCCAAGTTTGCTCTTGTTGCAAAGTTTCAATTATACGATCTTTCTTGCGAGCGGCTTCTTCAAGAGCCAAAATACTTGCTTGTTGTTTTTGTAATTCCAGTGTAAGTGTTTGAAGTTTTTCTTCGAATGATTTTAAACGCTCATCAAACGCAGTGAGCTTTACGGTTATTTTTCTCTCCGGTCCTTCAAATTTATCTTCTATAAGCTTCGCAATTGTTTCTAAAGTTATCGGTTCTTTCGTCTGTTTTGATTCTTTTGCTTTAGACATTTCAGCGAGTTGAAAATAGTTCAAATAGTTAAAAAGAAAAATTCTGTATGTTTAGACCCCTTCGAATAAATATAAAAAGATCATTTAAGGGGTGTTTGTAGGTTAAAAAGACGTAAAAGGTTTGGAGCAAAGCCAAACAGCAGTTTACTCCATAAGCGCCATCTTGAGACCTACCTCTCATCATCTTATACACCTCTATCAGGTCACCCCTCATCCTCTGTCACTCCAAGGAGAAAAGGCCGAGTTCACTCAACCTGTGGCATATGGCATGCTCCCCAATCCAGGCAACATCCTTGTAAATCTCCCCTGCACCCTTTCTATCCTTCCTGTAGTGAGGCGACCAGAACTGAGCACAGTACTCCAAGTGGGGTCTGACCAGGGTCCTATACAGCTGCAACATTACCTCTTGGCTCCTAAATTCAATTCCATGATTAATGGAAGCCAATACACCATAGTCAACCTGCGCATCTGCTTTGAGTGTCCTATGGACTCGGACCTCATGATCCTTCTGATCTTTCACACTTCCAAGGGTCTTAATACTATATTCTGCCATCATATTTGACCTGCCAAAGTGAACCACCTCACACTTATCTGGGTTGACCTCCATCTGCCACTTCTCAGCCCAGTTTTGCATCTTCTCAATGTCTCGCTGTAACCTCTGACAGGCCTCCACACTATCCACAACACCTCCAATGTTTATGTTATCAGCAAACTTACTAACCCATCCCTCCAGTTCCTTATCCAGGTCACTTATAAAAATCACAAAGAGTAAGGGTCCCAGAACAGATCCCTGAGGCACCCCACTGGTCACCGACCACCATGTAGAATATGATCCATTTACAACCATTCTTTGCCTTCTGTGGGCAAGCCAGTTCTGGATCCACAAAGCAATGTTCCCTTGGATCCCATGCCTCCTGACTTTCTCAATAAGCCTTGCATGGGGTACCTTATCAAATGCCTTGCTGAAATCCATATACACTACATCTACTGCTCTTCCTTCATCAATGTGTTTAGTCACATCCTCAAAAAATTCAATCAGGCTCGTAAGGCACTACCTGCCATTGACAAAGCCATGCTGACTATTCCTACTCATATTATACCTCTCTAAATGTTCATAAATCCTGCCTCTCAGGACCTTCTCCATCAACATACCAACCACTGAAGTAAGATTTACTGGTCTATAATTTCCTGGGCTATCTCTACTCCCTTTCTTGAATAAAGGAACAACATCCGCAACCCTCCAATCCTCTGGAACCTCTCCTGTCCCCATTGATGATTCAAAGATCATCGTCAGAGGCTCAGCAATCTGCTCCCTCGTCTCCAACAACAGCCTGGGGTACATCTGATCTGGTCCCGGTGACTTATCCAACTTGATGCTTTCCAAAAGCTCCAGCACATCCTCTTTCTTAATATCTACATGCTCAAGCTTTTCAGTCTGCCGCAAGTCATCCCTACAATCACCAAGATCCTTTTCCATAGTGAATACTGAAATAAAGTATTCTTTAAGTACCTTTGCTATCTCCTCCGATTCCATACACACTTTCCCACTGTCACACGTGATAGGTACTATTCTTTCATGTCTTATCCTCTTGCTCTTCACATACTTGTAGAATACCTTGAGGTTTTCCTTAATACTGCTCGCCAAGGCCTTCTCATGGCCCCTTCTGGCTCTCTTAATTTCCTTTTTAAGCTCCTTCCTGTTAGCCTTATAATTTTCTAGATCTCTAACATTACCTAGATCTCTGAAACTTTTATAAGCTTTTCTTTTCTTCTTGACTCGATTTATTACAGCCTTTGTACACCACAGTTCCTGTACCCTACCATAGCTTCACTGTCTCATTGGAACATACCTATGCAGAACTCCACACAAATATCCTCTGAACATTTGCCACATTTCTTCTGTACTTTTCCCTGAGAACATCTGTTTCCAATTTAAGCTTCCAATTTCCTGCCTGATAGCCTCATAATTCCCCTTGCTCCAATTAAACATTTTTCTAACTTGTCTATTCCTATCTCTCTCTAATACTATTGTAAAGGAGATAGAATTATGATCATTATCTCCAAAATGCTCTCCCAAATTCTGAGAGATCTGACACGTGACGAGGTTCATTTCCCAATACCAAATCAAGTAGTCTCTCCTCTTGTAGGCTTATCTGCATATTATGTCAAGAAACCTTCCTGAACACACCTAACAAACTCCACCTCATCTAAACCCCTTGCTCTAGGGAGATGTCAATCAATATTTCAGAAATTAAAATCTCCCATCATGACAACTCTGTTATTATATGTCCAAGATCTGTACAGTTAATAAAGATGTTGCAATGCAATTCAATAATCTATCACTGCTTAAAACCAATGGAAACAAAGCTGATTGCAGCTGTACTTCTCACTGGATTCGTGTTGGAAACGTGGCTGCAGGTCAGGAATACAAATGCGTTTAAGAAAATGGAGCTTTAGACTCACAATATCAACTATCCTGCTGGCAAACATATAGTCTCCAGTAAATAAAAGCAAAGATCTCAGAGCTAGGGTGAGGAGAGGATTATAATATAAAAGCAAGAATGCAATGTTAAGGCTGTTACTGTTAATGTTAAAGTGCTGGTGAGGCCTCATTTGGAGTTCTGCGAGCGTTCTTGAGCCCCTTATCGCAGAAAGGATCTGCTGTCGTTGGAGACATTTCAATGGAGGTTCACAAAAATGATTCCAGGATCGAAAGGCTCATCATATGAGGAGCATTTCATGACTCTGGGCCAAAAATCACTGGAATTCAGAAGAATGATGGGAGATCTCAGAGAAACCTAAAAAATATTAAAAAGGTCTGCACAGAATAGGCTTGGAGAGGATGTTTCATCAGTTGTGGGAGTCTAAGACGAGAATAGAGGTACGTCCATTGAGAACAGAGATAAGGAGGTATTTCTTTAGCCAGAGTGTGGTAAATATGTGGAACTTATTGCCACATGCAGCTGTGAAGGCCAAGTCATTGGGGTATACTTGGGGCAGATGAGTCAGTGCCTGAAGGGATATGGGAGAAGGCAGGAAATTGAGAGAAATGCATCAGCCACGACAACATGGCAGAGCAGGCTTGAATCAAGAGTGTTGGAGTGGTACAGGAACATGATGCTGAGGTAGAACAGCCATAATGCTGAATAGCAGAGAACTTCAAAGGGCTAAAAGGATTACTATTACACTGGACTCTTCCAATCTCAGCTCATTTCAAGGGAAGGTTCACTGCCTTCTGGTTGTTGGAGTAATATAGAGAGTTGAGGCAGAGAATACCAGCCCGAGTAATAATTACCTGTTCAATAGTTTTCTCTTGTTCAGCCTGTGTCTGCCCAATACATCTGTACAGGTTGCGGTTTATGATGTTGTTCAGGATTGTCCGTGCCTCTTCCAGCTCAGTTTGAGAGGAATTCAGAATCTGTTCAAAGATACTGTCTGTAAAAACAAAATACAATATCAAAGAAAAACATTATAACAACATGTAATTGCATTGATCTAACAAACTTTTGTTTCTGGTTGACTTAAAGTGAATTAGGAAGATAAATGTGTGATTCGTACCTATTAGCAATAGAGTTCGACAGTTATAGAGCAATGCAGCACAGACCCAGGCCTACCTTGTACATGCCAAACTGTTATTCTGTCGAGTCACTTTGGCCTGTACCTGTACCATAGTCTTGTAAGGAAAATGTTCAAGGTGATTCCTACTTGGTATACACTAAAATAAAAAGGAAGTCTAAAAGACAAAATGGTGCTAATTTGCAGCGGGATTATTTAGGAGAGTACAAGAGACCCAGTCCACAGCAAAGTTTGAGAAAATTAAGGGAGTACACGTGTACAGCCATAACAGTGGAAGATGGTGAAAACATGACTTTCACTAGAAACTGAATTCATGGTGCATGTATCAAGCACATGGAACAGTGCCAGTGTAAGGGGCTTTTACGGGTATAAAAGGGGCACCTGCTTGGTGCAAGAGCTGAGTGTTTTGTCTAAGGCTAGACCACGGCTGGTGGTTAGCATTGTGACAGGGAACAGTACATTGAGAGAATCAGAGTATGTCGAGTCAGAATTAGACAGATTAGAGAGAGGAGAGGCTGCGTGAAAGTCTGTTGGCATTCCACAGATCAGCTCATTTAGAGGATGATATCTATTATTATTATTTATTTTAAATTCTTAAAATTATTTAAAAATTCATTATGTGTTTTTTCCTGGTTCAGGTCAGGGTTTCACATATATAACCATCTAACAATTACAGCAGAGAAATAGGCCATCTCGGCCCTTCTGGTCCGTGCCGAACGCTTACTCTCACCTAGTCCCACCGACCTGCATTCAGCCCATAACCCTCCATATATATTCCTAAACCAATGAGATGACACACATGTGCAAGGCCACAAGTAAACACGATTGGAACTAGCACAAACACATTGAGTTCAGGAGCTGAGAGGTAATGTTGCCGCTATATAGGACCCTGGTCAGACCCCACTTGGAGTACTGTGTTCAGTTCTGGTCAGCTCACTACAGAGAGGATGTGGAAGCCATAGAAAGGGTGCAGGAGAGATTTACAAGGACGTTGCCTGGATTGGGGAGCATGGCTTATGAAAACAGGTTGAGTGAACTTGGCCTTTTCTCCTTGGAGTGACGGAAGATGAGAGGTGACCTGATAGAGGTGTATAAGATGATGAGAGGCATTGATTGTGTGGATAGTCAGAGGCTTTTTCCCAGGGCTGAAATGGTTGCCGCAAGAGGACACAGGTTTAAGGTGCTGGGGAGTAGGTACAGAGGAGATATCAGGGGTAAGTTTTTCACTCAGAGAGTGGCAAGTGTGTGGAACGGGCTGCTGGCAACGGTGGTGTAGGCGGATACGATAGGGTCTTTTGGATAGGTACATGGAGCTTAGAAAAGTAGAGGACTGTGGATAAGCCTAGTAATTTCTCAGGTCAGGACATGTTCGACACAACTTTGTAGATCAAAGGGACTCTGTTGTGCTGTCGGCTTTCTGTGCTTCTATGTTTCTAAGAATAGCAGTACAGAAATCAAAATATTACTTATCATCCTCTAAATGAGCTGAACTGCAGAATGCTGACAGACAACAACGGACTCAGCACCGATCCCTGCGCCACACTAGTCACAGGCCTCCAGTTAGCGAGGCAACAATTTACAAACTACTCTCAGGGTTCACCTATGAAGCCGATGTAAAATCCAATTTACTAACTCATCCTGAATGCCAGGAGACCGGACGTCCTGTTGTTAACAGTCTCCTCCGAGTTCTGCGTCCAAGGAGTTTGTACTTTTCCAAACAAAAAGGAATAATTTTACATTCATTTAGAAAAGTGGTTAGTGATGTACACTTTTCTGCTTAAAATCTCTCAATGTTATAGTTTTAGACTGCAGACCCTGAGACCAACCATAACATGATAAATGAAGTCAAGCAACTCTTGGAATTCAATTCCATGGCACAGCATGATTGTCAATGGAATACCCATCCGCTGAGTACATTGCAAACAGATGTGGACTTTTGTAAGGGAATCAAGGAATACAGTGATGGTGCAGAGATAGAATTTCTGCCATGGTCTTCAATAGTAGAGAATGTTCGATGGGCCAAATGGCCTTCTGTTACTCTGGATTCTTACTTTCTTCACTTGTTTGAAGGGAAGGTCTCATTCCCTTCCGCCTGGAGGAGTAATCAGAAGGTGCAGTGATGTGTACGTAGTGAAGTTCCGGAACAGCCACGGTTCCTCAACCATTTGGTTCTTGAAGCAGCTGACACAAGCCTAGTCACCCCATTTACCAATACTATGACCAGATTGATTGTGTATAATTTGTTTTATTTTGCAGTTACTGCCTATTACCCAGCTGGTGTTTAGGGCAGCAAAGAAGGTCCATTGTCTCTGTCTGTCCATGGCCATCTTCTCTATTGTGCCCCAGATGTAACTCAGGGTCCTCATTTCTGCCTCAGTGATGTGGCATCAAGTTGACTTTGGTCTCTTGTGTTTCCTCCACCCTTCAGGGGTCCAGTGAAGTTCTGTCTTGATGATGGAGTTGGCCTCTCTTATCATCATGTGCCAAATCCATCTCCAATGTCTCCTCATGATGATTGTGGCCGTTCTCTTGATGACACTGAAAGAGAAGGGCATGGTTGGAGATCCTTCTTGGCCAGAAAATACAGAGTTCGTTCCGGAGGGTCACTGTATGAAATGACGACCATTTGGCATTGAGCTCAGCCGGAAGTGAAGTTCTGCTGTTCCCAATGTCACGAGATTTAACTTTGTCAGACATTATAGCATTCAAACCCTGCCACAGCTGTTGAACATCCCTCTTTGATTCCAGTCTAGTCTGAAATCTCCACTTTGCCTGAGAGACAGCTTTGCAGAGATCATACCTGCACCTTGATCTCCAAACTTGAATGCCTTTAATCCGGCTCTCAGAGCATTCCAGATTTCATTGTTCATCCAGGGCTTCTGATTGGCAAAAACCCTGAAGAATTTTGTGGGGACACACTCATCCATTGCTGTTTTAATAAAGTTTGTAATGACTCTGGCATAGTCACTCAGCACCTCAGATGAGTTCTAACACAGCCCAGTTCACTGACTCAAGGCAATCCTGCAGCCGTTCCTCTGCCTCCCGAAACCACCTCTTACTTGTCTTGATCTCTGGAGTCTTGCTCTTTAGACACTGCCTGTATTCAGGTAGTGGAGGTGCAGCCAAATGATCCGACTTGCCAAAACATGGTCTCCGGAATGAACGGTAGGCATTCTGTATCGTAGTGTAGCGGTAATCTAGTGCGTTGGGACCTCTGGTGCAACAGGTGACATGCTAGTGATAATTGGGCAGAATTTCCTTCAAACTGACCTGGTTAAAGTCACTGACTATAACTTACAATGCATCAGGATGTTCTGTTTCTTGTTCACAGACAGCTTCCTGCAGTTTCACAAATGTTTGCTTATAATCAGCTGCTGGTGGTGTGTAAACTGCAGTCAGGATCACAGATGAGATCTCCATGTGCAATGGTCTACATTTAATCATTAATTGTCTTCATTCAGGGGACAAGAAGTTGAAATAACCCCAACGTTGATCTACTTAAGAGAATTGACTAAAATGCTTATGCTGCCACCTTTTCCCTTCTCAGAGCTGAAGGTTTGATATATTCTGAAAATTGTAAAACCTTCCCAGTCATACCACTGCATCAGGTGTGTCTATATTTAACCAGGTTTCAGTGCAACAACAACTGAGATCTGCCTTATCTGTCTCTTAGACAGCAGCCTTGTCCTAAGATCATCAACCTTATTTTCCAGTGACTGCACATTCGCCAACAAGATACTGGGTAGAGGAGGCCTCATCCCCCTGCACTTCAGCCTGGTTCGAATTCAATCTCTCCTGCCGTGTTTTCAGCCATGTCGTTGACCCTTAAAGGCACCACTACCCTTAACTGGTCCATGTTCAACTGTTGAACGTGAGATCTGAAGATCATTGATGTCACTTCATTGTCTGTTGTTAAGAGGAAATTTATATTCTGCAGATGCCATAAGAGTGGTTCAAAAGGAGTATACTTAAGAGGAAAACTAGTACAATTTCCTGCGGCCCATTGAGAGTCGCCAATGTACACCAGTGCCATCTTAGAGTGGGCTGTTGATCAGCCTGTTCTTGTCATGTCCGCTGGGTGAGCATCACGTCCGTTTATGGATTTCATGTTGTGGAAAGAATGTCCATCCTTTGACCAGATAGTTCATGGCACAGAATTTTAACAGTCTTTCACCATTGTTATTCATTGTTTCAGATCCATGGTGCCCATGACCCTAGTGAAGTGCAAGTTGATAGAACATAGAAATCTACAGCACATTACAGGCCCTAGTTATTCCCCACTTTGGGGTTTAGATCTCCCATGATGATGGGAGGTCCATGGCATGGTGTTAACTCTACCTCCCATTGCAGTTGCTCATAGAAACTTACCTTTCTTCAATATCACTATCATTAGTCGGAGCATAGCACTGGATCACAGTCGTGTTCACTTGCTTCCCTCTCAGCCTGACTCTCATCAGTCTACTGTTCATTGGTTTCCACTCCAGCAAGCACTTCTCAATGGCTTTCTTCAAAATGACAGCTACACCATCATGATGCTGTTACGAATTCCCGTAAATGGATCACTTACCAGCAAAGATAGAGAGGTCCGTTGAAGTTTGATGGTACTATTTTTAGAAATATTTATTGATAAAGGGCACAAAAATAAGATTAATGCAAACATACAGATAATATATGTCGTCAATACTAAATCTAAGCACGGGTATAATAATAACTAATAAGAAATAGCTCTATCGTTGTCTAGGGGTTAATGTATTGTCCGATGGAAAGATAACAGTCACTATCAGTTCGTTCAAGCTGCAGCGTTGTTGGGTTTAAAAGTGATGCGGTTTAAACTTGCCCCAGGTCTTTTAAGATGCCAATCCGTTGAGTCAGGGTAGCGGGCTTCCCCGTTGTTAGCTAAAAGCTGTTTTCCCGTGGTTCCAGCCACGGAATCGAATGCACGTGGCTTCCTTCAGATGACTTCCTGCTGTTACGTGGTTGCTTAACGTTTCTTCTGGTGCGTCTGAAGGCGTTGTTCCCCAGACCCTCTTTTATACTTCCTCATGTGGTCTCCGATGTCAATCAGGTTGGGATGATGCAATCCCTCAACCAGCCCACTCTGGTCATCCCCTGAGGGGCTTCAATGAATAGTACAGTACTCAATACACAACTTGGTCTTCCAGAGACAATGGCCATGTCCCGTAGCTTTACATCACCGGGGAAATGAGGCATTTTGCACGTCCCATTCTCATTTCCTGGGCCCCTTGACCCAACCCACCGGTGATCTTGTGATTCTCACAGAGGGGGCTACGGATGTAACAATGCTAACCATCTTCCCTTACCGAGTATAAAACTGTTTTACCAGTTGCTGCCTTTAGCCTGAATAAAGGAAAGAATAAAGGGGAGAAAGGACAGACAGAGAGCAGTTACTGGAAGTTTGAGAATGCAATGTTCATTTTGCCAGTTTGGAGATAACCCAGATGGAATAGTTTGTGTTATTTTTTGGTAATGGCATCTATAGCCCAAGGAACTTGGCCTTGGAGATGATCAATCCAGCTTAAGAAGTGGGTTCTGAGATGGAGAAAGAAATTTAGAGTGAAATTTTACACCAAGAATACCAGAATTGAACAGTCAAGAGGTTGTAACTATTACTGAATATCCAAAGAGAAGAACTGCAATATCCTCAAGTAGGGAAGGGGAAAGAGGCAGGGTGATGGAGGCCAGTTGGACCAGGACCAGAGAGAAAAGAATAAAGCGGACAAAGGACAGAGGGGGAGCAGTTACTGGGAATTTGAGAATTCCACGTTCATGCGCTAGGTTGAAGATTACCCAGATAGAATACGGGGCGCTATTTTATAACAAAATGCAGCAGGCTTTAGTGGTGACAAGTTTGCCCAGAAAAAACTGCAAAAAAGGAATTGATCTTCAAATAAACAGCAAAAGAATGGCGGGCAACAGGGGAAAGACTAGGGCAGTGGGATTTATTGGTGGACACTCACAAATAGGTAGCAATAGCTGGATGGTCTTGTCCTGTGAAGTGAATATCCAGGATTAAAGAGTAAATTCTAACCAAACTTAAGGACAAAAGTACTCACCTGTGAGTTTGGTGTAAGCCTCCATGTCACCAATGGCTGTTGACATTCTATACTGCTCCCCACCCGAGCCGCTGATCAGGATGTGTGGATCTGCCAACACCATTGCTTCCGTGATCCTAATGGATGAACATGTTGAGAATCGTGTCAGTACTGTTGTCCACACAGCCTCCTTCTGATGTTGACAGCAAACACAAGAAATGAATGTGGGAATGGCTTCAGCTTACTTGGGCTATGGGAGAGGAAGGGTAAGGAAACATGTGTTCAGATTCACCACTCATCAGCAAGACCCGAGTGAACAATGCAACAAACACTCCACATTCTGGTTAGTAAAGGGTGTGTGGTGAACTATGTGACTGTCGGGACACGCCCCCTGCTGACTGCTCCTGTGGCTCCTCCCACAGGCCCCTGTTTAAAGGAGATCTGAGGCCTGACGCTCGGCCTCAGTCTCCAGGACATTGTATGATAGACACTCACTCCTGGTTCCTTCTTCCAGTCAATAAAAGCCGATATCTCGCCTTACGTCTCAGTGTGAGTTATTGATGGTGCATCAGGGTGTGACCAAATTATCTGCCAGTTAGTAGCCAAAGGCTGACCCGTGTGGTCACAGTGCCTTTCACACAAGCCAGTGCCCTTCACCAGCACAAGGGCTGGGAGAAGATGAGTGGGTGGACACAAGGGTGTAAAATGAATAAAAAGCACCATACCAGCCACACTTCAGGAATACTCACATGCTCTCAATGATGTTGGCCACTTTGTGCTGACAGGCCGTGCGATGTAAATTATAACGTGTGTTATACATGTTATATAAGTTGCCAACTACCTGTAGAGCAAGATAGAAAATGAGAGATCATATCACCATGTTTGTTTCAGGAACAGATCCCAGCAGTGACTGGTCCTGTCACTATGACACTGCAGGCATTGAAGAGTGTCTACGTGCAAGTTAGTCACCGATCTCATGATGATACTTTTATCCCAGTTAGCAGATCAGACAGATACCAATATCTCTGCTCCATCACATAACCCCATTCATTCAGGGATGTTAATCTCAAATTATTATCCAACAGCCATTCCTGTAAACTGACCGATGTCCAAACACCACCCTTAAACCTTTGTACTTCTGTTATTTGTGGCCCTCCTCCCCATTTTGCTTAATTTTCCATGTTTAACTTTAAATTGTTTTTATATCTGCAGATGAATTTCTAAATGATCAGCAAGTTCTGAATGAGTGAGAGCATGGACCATTACACCACAGTGCCGACTATTGAAACTACTCCACACTCAATCCAACACTTTCCTCCTACATAACCCTCTGTTTTCCTTCCATCTGTGCCTATCTAAGAGTACCATAAATATCCATAATGTATCTGCCTCTAACACAACCCCTGACAGAGCAGTCCACACACCCACCACTCTCCCAGTAAGCCAAACCTACCTCTGACACCCAACTATATTTCACTACAATCACCTTAAAATTATGCCCCCTTGTATTATCCATTTCTGCTGTGGTAAAAGGTCTTTGGCTGTTCACTCTATCTATGCCTCTTATCAGCTTATATACCTCTATCAAGTCATCTCTCATCCTTCAATCCAGGAGAAAACCATATCCTTGTGGCTCTTGAACTCAATCCCACAACTACTGAAGACCAACAAACCAAATTCCTTCTTAATAATCGTATCAACTAGTGCAGTAACTTTGAGGGCTATGAATGTGGATCCCAAGATCTCTGTATTCCTCCTCACTGTTAAGAATAGTACCATTATCCCTTGGTCTAAGTTATGGCTACCCTAAAGTCTAAATCTTCTTTTCTACTGTAGCTTAGTGAAACCTTTCTCAATGATCCACCTCTGAGATCTCTGCTGTACTCTGACTCTTTAACCCCGTGCACATTCATTCATCATCTCTCTCTGGTGCTCCTCCTCAGTCCTTTTCTCCATGTTCCACTCTCCTCTCCTCTCAGATGTCTTCTTCTTCAGCCTATTACCTTTTCCACCTATTGACACTCAGTTCCTCACTTTACCTCCCCTTCCCCACTCACCTACCTTCCCCCCAGCTGACTACACCTATCCAGCTTCTACTCTTTCCCCCTAACTTCTTAGTCTGGCTTCTTCTCATTTCCTTTCTACTCCTAATGTAGGGTCTCAGCCCAAAACATTGACTCTTTATTTCCCTCCATTGATGGTGCCTGCCCTCCTTACTTCCTTCAGCACTTTGTTGATGTTACTCTGGACTTCCAGTATCTGCAGAATCTTTTGTGTGTACTTCTCAATACTGCTAGTATAAGTACCTTTGAGATAATATTTCTGACTGACAATGTACAATCGTTACAATTAGCTCAGTCTGGATAAGCCAAGGATTTTCAAACCAAACTCAAGAGACTACGCGGCTTCTCAAAACATTCATCACCTTATCTCGAACGCATATGATCTTCATATTGTTGACTTCACAGACTCGAACATACTTCAGGATGCGTTGATAATCAAAGTTGTTCTGGATTCCAAGATGGTAATTGTCCCTTCAGAGATAAGAAAACACATTAATAGCATCCTCTGTCGTGTCATTGGTAACTGGTTTATTGTGACATGTACTGAGATGCAGTTAAAAGCTTCAGTGTCACTTTCCATCCAATCACATTGTTCTAAAAGACGACTATGTCAAAGTGGGAGAAAGGGAAAAACAATCTTAGCATGCAGATAGTTGCAGAGAAAGTGCATGCAGACAAGTGTAGTGGGAGGGTTGCAACAAGATAGATTAAGAGATCAAGAGTTCATCTTTATCATTCAGTAGGACTGTTCATAATTCTGATAACAGGAGAATGAAGCTGTCTGAACATGGTGGTACGATATCAGGCTTTTCCATCTTCTGCCCAATGGAAGGAGAAGGCGAGAGAATGTCCAGGGTGGGAGGGGTCTTTGATTTCCCAAAGTCCATGACAAGGAAGCCCGGGTTTCATGCTGGCCAGAGATGTGGCTGCATCTCTCTGCAATTCCACAGAGCATTTCCATATCAAACTGTGATCCAGTCAGGATGCTATGGTGCATCAACAAAAATCCGTGAGGATCAATGGGAAATATGTTGAATTTCTTCAGCTTTCTGAACTGAATTGAATTAAATTAAATCAAATTTCATTACTTACATCCTTCATATACATGAAGAATAATAATCTTTACGTCTAAATGTGCAATGTGCAATTTACAGAAATTTATAAGAAATAGCATGTACAACAGGACAGTCAATATAATATAGAAATGCAGTTGTGTCAGCATGAATTAATCAGTCTGATGGCCTGGTGGAAGAAGCTGTCCCAGAGCCTGTTGGTCTTGGCTTTTATGCTGTGGTACCATTTCCTGGAGGGTAGCACCTGGAACAGTTTTTGGTTAGGGTGACTCGGGTCCCCAGTGATCCTTTTTACACACCCATCTTTGTAAATGTCCTGAATAGTGGGAAGTTCACATCTACAGATGCACTGGGCTGTCCACACCACTCTCTGCAGAGTCAAACAATTGAGGGAAGTGCAGTTCCCATACCAGGCAGTGACGCAGCCAGTCAGGATGCTCTCAATCGTGCCCTTATAGAAAGTTCTTGGGATTTGGGGGTCCATACCAAATTCTTCAACTGTCTGAGGTGAAAGAGGCACTGTAATGCCTTTTTCACCACTTAGCAGGTATGTATAGGACCACGTGAGATCCTCTGTCATGTTTATGCGGAGGATCTTAAAGCTGTTCACCCTCTCAATCCCAGATTCGTTGATGTCAATAGGGGCTAACCTGTCTCCATTACAACCAGCTCCCTTATTTTTGCGACATTGAGGGAGATGTTGTTTTCTTGACACCACTGTGTCAGAGTGATGACTTCTTCTCTGTAAGCTGCCTCATTATTATTTGAGATTAGGCCAATCAATGTAGTGTCGTCAGCAAATTTAATAAGCAGATTGAAGCTGTGGGTGGCGACACAGTCATGGGTATACAGAGAGTAAAGGAGGGGGCTTAGTACACAGTCCTGAGGGGCACCTGTGTTGCAGGTCAAAGGGGCAGAGGTGAGGGAGCCCACTCTTACCACCTTCCGGAGATCTGACAGGAAGTCCAGGATCCAGCTACACAAGGCAGGGTGGGTGAAGGCTAAGATCTGTGAGCTTCTTGCAATGGTGGGTGTAAGAGGTAATGGAAAACACACACACACTCATACACATGTGCACACACACAACTTCAAACAAGAGAAAATCTGTAGCAACACACAAAATGCTGGAGAAATGCAGCAGACCAGGAAACATCTGTGGAAAAGAGTACAGACGATATTTCGGGCCGAAACCCATCGGCAGGACTGAACTTGACCATGACTTGGCCATTTCTAATTTTCAAACTGAAAGCTCCCAGCAGAAACAATTAAACCTGGTCCAAATTAACTTTCCCATGTTCCAGGTGTGGTCCTACTGAGAAAAGTCAGAGATGATGAAACGCTCATAAGCAGTTGATGAAGACTACAAAGAGGCCTACATACCTGGCCAAATAATCCCACTTATCGACATCAATCCCAGTTCGCTTATTGGCAACGATTTCATACAGAAAGCTTTTCTCCTTAGGACGACCTTCGTACAGCCACTGGGGAGACTAGATAGCAGAGTTAGTGGTGAGCAGTGCACAGGGAGTGAAGATGGATCCACCACTCAGGCTCTCCCTCATTCCCTCCACATCACACAGACCGAATGCAACCCCAGTGGGAAAACCAAACTGTACTGGCCCAGGATGAGATGTAGCATATCCAAATACTATACTCATAATATTTCCTACTTCTTTCTATGCTGCCTCGATGACTGCGTTGGTGCTGCTTCCTGCACCCATGCTGAACTCTGCAATTTCATCAGCTTTGCCTTCTACATCCACATCATTCTCTGGTCTTTACTTGGTCCATCTCTGACACTTCTCTCCCATTTATCGATCTCTCTCCTTCCCTGGAGTTAGACCATCTATCATAAAGCTACTGACTCTTACAGCTACCTTGACTCAAAAGCTTCCCACCCTGTTACTTGTAAACATGCTATTCTCTTTTCTCAGATCCTCTGTCTCTGTATCTGCTCTCAGGATGAGGCTTTCAGGTCTGGAACAGCTGACATGTCCTCCTCCTTCAGAGAACAGCGTTTCCATCATCTACCATCAATGCGTCTTCTTCAATTCTTGCACATCTACCCTCACCCCATTTTCCCTCCAGAATAGTGAGGATAGAGTTCCGCTGGACCTTACCTACCACCCCATGAGCCTCTTCATCCATGCCAGCATTCTCCATAACTTCTGCAAAGCCCATTTTCCCTGTCCCAGATTCAACAGGGATTACTCTCTATGTGAATCCCTTGTCCACTTGTCTCTCCCTACTTACCTCCCTCCTGGCACTTACTCTTACTCCTCCCTCACCATCATTCAGGGCCCCAGACAGTCCTTTCATGTGAGGCAACACTTTACCTGTAGGTCTGACAGATCATCTATAGTATCCAGTACTCTGGTTCAACCCCTGAGACATCTGTGAGAGTTGATGTTAATTGGGGGAACCAATTCATCAAGCACATTTGGGATTTTGCCATGGCCATCCATTTCGATTTGAATTCTCATTTTGACATGTCAGTTCATAGCTTCTTCTACCGCTGCAATGAGGCCACACTCAACATAGAGGAGCAACAACTCATGTTTTGTCTGGTAATGTCCAATCTGTTGGCATGACCATCAATTTCAATAATGTCCAGTAATTTCTCCCTCTCCCCCTTCTCTCTTTTTCCACTCCCCATTCTGGGTCCCCTATTACTTCTCTTCTCCTCACCTGCCCATCATCTCCCTCTAGTGCCCCTCCTCATTTACTTTTGGCCATGGTTCACCGTTCTCTCCAATCAGATTCCGTCTTCTTCAGAGCCGTACCTCTTCCACCTATCACCTCTAAGATTGCTACTTCATTCCCTCTCTCCTCATTTCACCTATCATCTGCCATATTGTACTCTTTCCCTCCCCTCACCTTCTTATTCTGGCTGCTACCTGCTTCCTCTCCAATCCTGATGAAGAGACTCAACCTGAAATGTTGACTTATTTCTTTCCATGGATGTTGCCTGATCTGTAGTGTTCCTCCAGGTTTTCCAGTACTTGCAGAAGTTCTTGCGTTTATTCACACTTCCAGATACTTTCTGATGCCATCTAAGTTAGCCTTTCTCCAATTTTGAATTGCAACTCAGGAACCAGTCCTAAGTTTCTCCATAATAACCTTGAAATTTTTAAAATTATAATCACTGTATCTAAAATATTCCCCTGCACACATTTCTGTCACCTGCCTAATTTCTCCTACCAAAGTGCATGACCATACACTTCCTGACACTATATGCCATCTGCTATTTCTTTGCCCATTCTCCTAATATTACTAAGTCCTTCTGTAGCCTCTAGCTCCTCAAAACTATCTGCCCCTCCACCTATTTCATATCATCTGCAAACATCGCAACAAAGCCATCAATTCCAACATCCAAATTATTGATATATAATGTAAAAAGAATTGGTCCCAGCACAGACCCTGCGGAACATTACAGTCATGGGTAGACGACCAGAAGAGGCTCTCTTTATTCCCACTCTTTACCACCTGCCAATCAGCCACTGCTTTATCCATGCTAGAATATTTCTTGTAATACCATGCGTTTGTAGCTTGTTAAGAAGCCTAATGTGTGGCACCTTGTCAAAGGCCTTCTGAAAATCCAAATACACAACATCAACCAATACTCCTTTCTCTACCCTGCTTATTATTTCTTCAAAGACTTCCAACAGCTTTGTAGGCAAGTTTTTCCTTTGAGGAAACCATGCTGACTATGGCCTATTTTATCATGTGCCTCCAAGTACCCTGAGACCTTATCCTTAATAATCGACTCCAACATCCAACACTGATGTTAGAGTAACTGGCCTCTAGTTTTCTTTCTTCTACTTATCTCTCTTCTTGAAGAGTGGAATGACTTTTCAATTTTCCAGTCTTCTGGAACCATTCCAGAATCCTAGCGATTCTTTAAAAATCATTACTAATGCCTCCACCACCTCTTCAGCCACTTCCTTCAAAACCCTGAGTGTCCACCATCTGGTCCAGATGACTTATCTATATTCATACCTTTCAGTTTCCCAAGAACCATCTCTCTAGTTATAGTAACTTCACACACTTCATAACCCCTGACACCTGGAATTTCCACCATTCTGCTAGTGTCTTCCACAGTGAAGACTGATACAAAATACTTATTCAGTTCATCAGATGTTTCCTCATCCCTCATTAATACATCTCCAGAATTATTTTCCAGTGGTCCGATATCCACTCTCACCTCCATTTAACACCCTATGTATCTGAAGAAACTTGATATCCTCTTTAATATTATTGTCTAGCTTACTTTCACATTGCAGCTTTACCTTCTTAATGACTTCTTTATTTGCCTTCCGTTGGTTCTTAAAAGTCTGCCAATCCTCTAACTTCCCACTAATCTTTGCTCTGTTATATGCCCTCCCTTTGGCCTTTTGACTTCTCTTGTTAGCCACAGTGTGTCATCTTGCCTTTAGAATACTTCTTCCTCTTTGGAATGTATATATCCTGTGCCTTCCAAATTACTTCCAGAAATTCCAGCCATTGCTGCTTTGCCATTATCCTTGCTGGTATTCTTTTCAAATCAATTCTGGCCAATTCTACTCTCATGACACTGTAATTCCTCTCACTGCACTGTATTACTGATATATTTGACTTTAGCTTCTCCTTCTCAAATTTCAGAGTAAATTCATTCATGTTATGATCACTTACCCCCAGGGGCTCTTTTACCTTAAGCTCTCCCATCAGCTCTTGTTTATTGCACAACACCTAATGCAGAACAGCAGCTCCCCTAGTGGGCTCAACCACGAGCTGCTCTAAAAAGCCATCCCATAGGCACTCTAGAAACTCCCTCCCCTGGAATCCGGCACCAACCTATTTTTCCCAATCTACCTGCATGTTGAAATCTTTCATGACAATTGTAACATTGTCCTTTAGGCATGCGTTTTCTATCTCCCATTTTAATTTGTAGGTCACATTCTTACTACTGTTTGGGGGTCTGTATGCAACTCCCATCAGGGTCTTTCTACCTTTGCAGTTCCTTAGCTCTATCTACAATGATTCAACGCCTCCTACCCCATGTCACCTCTTTCTAATGATTTGATTTCATTTTTACCAAGAGAGCAAAACTGTCCGCTCTGCCTTGGCATTAAGCTCCCAGCTGTAATCTTCTTTCAGCCATGACTCCGTGATGCCTACAACATCATACCTGCCAATCTGTAATTGTGTTGCATGTTCATCTATCACATTCCGTATACTGCGCGAATGCAAATATAACACCTTCCGTCCTGTAAACACCCTTTACGATTTTGTCTGCTTTTATGTTGCAACTCATCATGTTGACTGCAAGTTTGTCCTAGGCAGAGCCTTTCCTCACAATACAATGCCTCTGTTGGTAAACTAACTCCCTCATCTTCAGCACTATTATCCGCCTTTCCTACAATACTTCTTGCATTGAAATAAATGCTGCTCAGACCCTTATATATATTGATTAAGGAAATCTTCCTGAGCACACTTGACAAACTCTATCTCATCCAGTCTTTTCATAGTTTGGGAGACCCAGTCAATATGTGAAAGGTTAAAATCTCCTACTATCACTGCCTTATTTTTCTGCATGTCTGTTATCTCTCTACAAATCTGTTCCTTTAAATCTGTGCTGACTATTGGGTGGTCTGTAATATAATCATGTTAATGCAGTCATTCTTTACTTACCCTCAGTTCCACCCATAGAGTTTCAATAGGAGAGCCTTGTCTCAGTATAGCTGTGACATTTTCACTGACTAATAATGCCACCCCTCCTCCTCTACCTGCCCCTCTATCATGTCTAAAACACCAGAAGGCTGGAACACTGAGCTGCCAGTCTTGGCCCTACCGCAGCCAAGTCTCACTGCCTACATTACACATTGCATTGAAATAGATGCAGCTCGGAACATTAGTCTCACCAGGATCAATGTTCTGTTTCCCGGGTTTGTATGTAGGCTTAACATCTTCATTCCCCACAGCCCATCCAGTAGCTACCCTAGTACTCTGGTTCCCATTCCCCTGCAACTCTAGTATAAACTCCCCAGAGCAGCACTAGCAAATCTTCAAGAAAGATTATTGGTCCCCCTCCAGTACAGGTGCAAACTCGCCTCTCTATACAACTCTCACCTTCCCCTCAAGAGAGCCCAATGATCCAGAAATGTGAAGCCCTCCCTCCTGCACCATCTCCTTAGCCATGTGTTAAACTACATTATCTTCCTATTTCTGGCCTTACTAGCTCGTGGCACTGGCAGCAATCCTGAAATCACCATCATGGAGAACCTCTCCTTTAATATAGCACATAAACCTTTGAACCCACCCTACAGGACCTTGTCACCCCTCCTGCCTATGTAATTTATACCAGCATTAGACATGACCTCTGGATTTTCACCCTCCCCCATAAGAATGCTTTTGACTCATACAATGAAGGAACCACATTCTCATCGCCAGAACCTCCTCTCTGGTCCTCTAGCCAATGGCTCCACACTTTATGTCTGAGACTGACTCATCGCTGCTTCCTCAAATCCAGGTCTACTAACGCTGGACAAGTCCAACGACGGCAGTGACAGCCACATCATGCAAATGAATAGTAGTGATCAGGAGGCAAAAACATTAATTCAATTATTTAATGAGCAAACACAAGGAAATCTGCAGATGCTGGAAATTCAAACAACAACACACACAAAATGCTGGTGGAACACAGCAGGCCAGGCAGCATCTATAGGGAGAAACACTGTCGACGATTTGGGCTGAGACCCTTCATCAGGAGTCCTGACGAAGGTTCTTGGCCTGAAACGTCAACAGTGCTTCTCCTTATAGATGCTGCCTGGCCTGCTGTGTTCCACCAGCATTTTGTGTGTGTTCTTTGAATTCAATTGTTTATCTCTCTTTTGTTTGGGTGCGCATAAAAGTAAAATTTCCAGCTTATATTCCAATTGCTTAGCTAAACAGTGTCACTTACCTTTTTCTTTTCTTCTGCACCTTTGATCAGTTCCTTTATAAATGTCACATCTTGTGACCCCAGGTCATATATTTCCAGCCAATCTTTTAAAGTATCGGAGGAAATCAAGTATTCGAACATCGTTATCGAAGCATCCTCATGCTACACCAACAACAAATCAGAGGAAAGAGTGAGTCGTCATTCTATGGAAATGGTTAATATTAGAATTAACAATTTATTGTGCTGGAACAACAGTTCAGTTTACTGCATTAGCCCCCATGGACAGGAAGCTGATGTAGCACCACACAATGCCAGCAACTCATGTTTAAATCAATATAAATGTTTGTCACTTCACACAACATGACAACAGGCCCTTCAGCTCAACTGTTCCATCCTGACCAAGGGCTATAAAAGCTATTCCCATTTGTCAGCATTTGGTGCATAATCTTCTAAACCTGTCCCATTCATCTACATGTACAACTATCTTTTAGAATTTGTTAAATTGTACCTTCCTCAACCATTTTCTCTATCAGCTCATAGTACGTACATACAGTATCTCTCTCTGTAGTCTCTCTCACTCTCTCAAGTCAAAATGGCATCCTTGTAAACTTTGAGGCATTTATTCTGAGACCAGGTTGACTAAAACTGAACACAACATTCCCAATGTCATACAACTGCAACGTAATGTCCAACTTCTATACTCAAATCCTGAATGATGAAGGCCCAGTGTGTGAATCGCCTTCCTCTCCGCATAGTTCAGCTGTCACCACACTTTCAAGAAACCCATCTGATTGCCCAGATAACACATACAAAATGCTGGTGGAACACAGCAGGCCAGGCAGCATCTATAGGGAGAAGCACTGTCGATGTTTCGGGCTGAGACCCTTCGTCAGGACTAACTGAAAGAAAAGATAGTAAGAGATTTGAAAGTAGGAGGGGGAAGGGGAAATGCAAAATGATAGGAGAAGACCTGAGGGGGTGGGATGAAGCTAAGAGCTGGAAAGGTGATAGGCAAAAGGAATCATTAACGGAAGTCAATGTCCATGCCATCAGGTTGGAGGCTACTCAGACAGTATATAAGGTGTTGTTCCTCCAACCTGAGTGTGGCTTCACCTTGATTGCCCAGATCTTGTCCTAGAAACAGATAGTAAACCGTCACCTCTAACCACAGCTGTCTGTTTCAGGGATGGCCAAGACTAAGACTGACTGCTCCAGAGGACAATAGACAACAACATGGCTGCAACTCCAGAGTCACAAATGGACCAGGCTCTGAGCACCATGACCATGGCTTTCTGTCCCAGATCTGATCCACTTCAAATTAGCCTACCACTGTGAACCTTTGGATTTCTTGCCCTGTTGCCATCTTATCCACATGGCACAGACAGATCTATGACACTGAGCCATGCCCATTGGAAGCTGGGTGGATACGTCTCCTCAGAGTGCATACAACATATATGACATTGTGATGTACCAATGGTGAAGGGAAATGAAACAGATACCAAACTCAGAAGTGGTAGAAGAGTCATTATGACATTCCCTTTGCTGGA